>NC_045956.1:145142739-145391692 GCF_010909765.2 Amblyraja radiata
TTTATTTGGAGATGCTGTCTAATTTTACCCACCATCCAACAAGTTGTTTTCTTTCACATGACCCACTTCTATTCCTTTCAGAGAAAACTTTGAAGATTTGATGTAGTCTGGAGCAGGACATAGGGTATAGTGCCAAATGACTGAATGGGGAAATAATGAAAGAGAAGAGACAACTAAAGCCAAAACTAATTTCCGTTCTATGTTTTTCTTCCCTTACAATGACTCTCTTGCCATCGGCTTTGAACATATTGGAGCACAAAAAGAATACAGCCATTAAGGAAAATTGAAAACAATTTAATCTATAACGGCCGATATTATCTTTTTTTTTTGCAGAAAAAGTTGGGTTTAAACAGCTCTTGTGATGATTGTGAATGATGTCCACTTAATTATGGCAGGTGATTTTGTGAAATCTCTTTGTGGAATAAAATAAAACCAGCTAATAATAATGCGCCTTTCACACTTTTCTAGTCAGAATTGTCAGATTTGTCAGATAAAAAAATTGATGATGAACATTAATCCAGCTGCAGTGTTGCAAACTTTCTCTGCAATGATTGTTACAGTGCAATGATGACTTTTCCCACAAGCTTAGTTGATGTTGAAATCAAGCTCAGGTCTAAACTTTCTTCAAGTTTTCAGAACTGCAGTATCCAGAGCGAAGGAAGGAACTGCAGATGCTGGTTTAAACCGAAGATAGACATGATGAAACACTGGAGTAACTCAATGGATCAGACAGCATCTCTTGGTCAGAGAGCATCTTTTCATTCTGAAGAAAGGTCTTGACCCGAAACGTTACCTATTCCTTTTCTCCATAGACGCTGAGTTACTCCAGCTTTTTGTGAGTATCCCAGAGTAATTGTATTGAATTCAGTGAAACCCATGGATGCTAGATTTTTGATACCCAATCCATTTTTTTGTTTTCCATCCTAGACATCACATAGATATATCAGGCATTCCTTTCTGCAGCAAGCTTGTCTTTTGGGGGTATTTATCGGTTTAATGCTCTTTGCCTTAGCTCTTGCAGAATCCTCTTGATCAATCCTCTCTCCATTGCAGTCTACCAAAATCAGTTGTCTTGGACAATGAGGCTCTAAGAAAAATCTCTAATAAAAAGGGAGATCACACTGCAAGTAAACATTGCCTGCATAAGTGCAGACCAGGTTAATGTCAGTGTTATTTGACTGTTAATGCCCATGTATCTAACTCTTGAATATCGCTACTTTTCATTGTGTGACTAAAAATGGGAAACATTATGTTTTAGGATTGTCACATTTGCAACTAGTTTACATCCTGTGATCAACCCTATAGCTCCTTCTCAGATATCGGTTTTGGTTTCATGATCTTTAATGGGATAGGCTGGGCAGCAGAAAAACAAGATTACATGTAACACCTTTAACTTCCCTCACCATTCCTATAATGACCTTTCTATCCTAGGCCTCCTCCATTGCCAGTGAGGCCACTCACTAAATAGAGGAATAGCACCTCATGTTTTTTTGGGTAGCTTGCAACCCAACGGTATGAACACTGAATTATCCAATTTTAGGTAAGTTCTACAAACACCTCCCTCCCCCCTCCCCTCCCTCCTGCCACTAAAAGCCCATTAACCAGTTTCACAGTTCACAACTATGTATCCCTCATGGGCTCACATGTGTCTCTATCCAAAAATTGGCCTAACAGGGCCTATCCTTGCCCTAGTCATTTGTTGCCAGCAATGATTTGTCCCTTTCTCCACTTAGAATTTTTTCCCCACTCTTTCTATTATAACCAGTATGAAAAAGGGTCCCGGCCCGAAATGCCACCTATCCATGTCTTCAGAGATGCTGCCTGATCTGATGAGTTGCTTCAGCTATTTTGTGTCTATCTTTAAAAAAGAAGAGATTATTCTTGATTTGTGAGTGGTATTTGTTTTTGTGCGCCCACTGAACGGCAATGCATTAAGTAAAGCCCTCCCCCAAAGCGGGGTGTCACCATGTACAATCACTTTAAAGGCAAAATTAACTGCTGTGGATCTGGTAAAAAAAAATATTAACATGTAAATGAGCAGGAGAGTTTTAGCCCATTGAAATGTAATATTCTATCTATACAGTGTAACTATACAATTAGTCCATAGTGCATTGGAAAATCTATGTGTCATTTAAAATATCTGTCATGTCTGTCATGCATTAATCTAACAGCCTAGGGGAAACATTTCCAGATTTAATTTTCTTCATGGTCTGACTGTTAATTTGTGTCTCTGTCTCTAACAGGTGGTTTGACAGTGGGGTTGTACATGTTGTGATACACAATGGCTCACATTTTTGTGATCCTCGAGTCTCGCCTGTTGCCACAGAATCTCCTGTCCGTACCTCTCACTATAGAGTTAACTTAAATATTTTCCCCTTCACCTTGAAACTGGTCCTCAATTCCCTACTCTGGGCAAGATACTCTGTGCATCTACCAGATCTATTCCTCTCATGATTTTGCATATCTCTATAAGATCTCCCCTCATCCTCCTGCACTCCATGGAATAGAGACCCAGCCTACTAACCTCCCCTATAGCTCATACCCTCTAGTCCTGGTAACATCATCGTAAATCTTTTCTGAACCTTTCAAGCTTGCCGATATCTTTCCTATAGCATGGTTCCAAGAACTGAACACAATATACTAAATGTAGTCTCACCAACGTCTTCTACAAATGCAACATGACCTCCCAACTCTCAATAATCTTACTGATGAAGTCCAATGTGCCAAAAGCCTTTTTGACCACCTTATCTACCTGCGTCCCGACCGTCAAGGGAGCATGCACCTGTACTCCTAGATCCCTCTGCTCTACAACACCACCCAGAGGCCTACCATTTACTGTGTAGGTCCAGCCTTTGTTCGACGTCCCAAAATGCAACACCTCACACTTCTCTGTATTAAATTCCATCAACCATTCCTCCGTCCACCTGGCCAATCGATCCAGATCCTGCTGCAATCGTTCACAACCATCTTCACTATCTGCAAAACCACTAAATTTTGTATCATCAGCAAACTTGCTAATCTTGCCCTGTATATTCTGATCCAAATCATTGATGTAGATGTCAAACAGTAACGGGCCCAGCACCGAACCATGAGGCACACCACTAGTCACAGGCATCCACTCTGAGAAGCAGCCTTCCACCATGCTTCCTTCCATGGAGTCCATTTGCTATCCATTCATCTATCTCTCCTTGGATCCATGCGATCTAACCTTCCAGAGCAGTCTACCATGTGGAACCTTGTTGAACGCATTACTGAGGTCCATGTACACAACATCTACAGCTCTGCCCCCATCAACCTTTTTGGTCAAGTCTTCAAAAAAAACAAACAGATTTGTGAGACACAACCTCCCACTAGGAGAGCATAGTTAGTGGATTGTGTCTCACAACCTCCCACAAGGAGGCATAGTTAGTGGATATTTTTAAAGCAGAAATAGATAGATTCTTGATTAGTATGGGTGTCAGAGGTGATGGGGAGAAGGCAGGAGAATTTGGTTAGATATAGAGATTAGTCATGATTGAATGGCGGTGTAGACTTGATGGGCCGAATGGCCTAATTCTTTTCTATCACATGATCTTATGATGCCCATGTTGTGAATAATTGTGGCCATTTGCCAATTAAGTTGCCTTTTAATGATTGTCATCTGAGAAGCTTGTCATCTTTATCTTTGGCTTCACCACTTCATGCTCCCAATAGTTAGTTAGTTACGCATGGTTAGAAAATCATTGTTGCAATGTTGTGACTGGGCTTGTATTCACTGGAATTTACAAGGTTGAGTGGGGATCTTATGGAAACATATAAAATTCTTAAGGGATTGGACACGCTCGATGCAGGAAAAATGTTCTGGATGTTGGGGGAGTCCAGAACCAGGGGTCACAATTTAAGAATAAGGGGTAGGCCATTTTGGACTGAGATGAGGAAAAACCTTTTCACCCAGAGAGTTGTGAATCTGTGGAACTCACTGCCACAGAAGGCAGTGGAGGCAAAATCACTGGATGTTTTCAAGAGTGAATTAGATTTAGCTCTTTGGGCTAACGGAATTAAGGGGTATGGGGAAAAAGCAGGAAAAGGATACTGATTTTGGAAGATCAGCCATGATCATATTGAAGGGTCAAAGGGTACTCCTGCATCTATTTTCTGTGTTTCTATGTTGAAGCCCAGTTTGGAAGCCCAGGAGAGATGAATCATGGAATGATTATCTGCTATCCACATTACTGAGCACCGTGCCATTCTCCCCAAGTATTACCTTGATTACAGTTATGTAAAGTACTGTATTTAACACCCTTTCTCCCGCGAGCTAAGGTTATAAATAATCATATTTTTATATATTTTTTATATTTCCCCAAAAATGCTGCATTCAAAATCAATCTCCATATCATTGAACTTGCAACAATCTCAGAGGAAATCACAACAGTTTAATAATATAAATGAAATTACTAGTCTAGGGAAGTCACTTAAATATGTACCATGCCAGCACCTGGGAGATGTTCTGGCTCAGTTCCTTATGCAAGCCTTCCACGGAGTTTGAACAGCGTCCTATACAGTATGTTAAAAGTGTTGCAGAATTAGAATTGGATGGGCTCTATGTTGAAAAATGGCAGAGAACCACAAGAACCATTAAAGATTCTTCCAATATGATCTTGCGAGACTGCTTAATTATAGATATAATTGCTTAATTATAGCAATAGTATCCAATTTATGTTTTAAGTGCGCTCCGCAGGCTTCCTGAAACTCATTGTAAAAGTGGGTTACTTGAACTAAGCCATTTTTGAGGGTCAATCTATTACATAGACATTTGGAACGACACACTCCATGCTATATCATCAGTGCTCACAGCTGCTCCTCACATACGGTTTGGAAATGATGTGCATAGTTCCCTTTCTGACATACAACTCCACAATCTTTCAAGGGTTGAACTATTTGATCATAATGAATGCACTTATGTCACCATAGGATGCATACCTCTCCACAGTCTAACTCTCTGCTGTATCCCTCCTTAATGTCCCCCCCCCCCCTCCACTGTTTCAGTCTCTGCTCTCTCTCACCCTGCTACCTCCCTCCCCACTGCTCTCTTACCTTTGCTGCCTGCCTATCTGCTTCCTCCATCCTGGCTGAAGCCTCCTTATCTGCTCTCTCCCTCTCACCTATCCTCCTTTGTGCTGTCTCTGTCTCTGATACCTGCTTCTCTAGCGCCTCCCCTTGCACTTTTCCTTTCCACTACCTCTATCCCCGCCACCTTGCTCTCCACTGCTCCCTTTCCACCGCTCCCTTCCCACTGTTTCCTCTCCACGACTGACAGTCCACTATCTTTTCTCTGAAAACTTCCTCTTCTCTCTCTCCCTCTTTGCAACCTCTCTCCCTGCAGCTACAGGTTCAGTGGTTTGCCTCTTCTGCAGCTGCTGGTTCTGCTTCTTATGTTTCTGCATTCAAATCATCTATTCTTCAACTTTTTCGTAAGTCATAAGTTCTAGGCGCAGAATTAGGCCATTTGGCCATCAAGTCTACTCTGCCATTCAATCATGACTGATCTATCATTCCCTCTCAACCCATTCTCCCTGCCTTCTCCCCATAACCCCTGACACCCTTACTAATCAAGAATCTGTCAATCTGCGCCCATAAAAATATCCATTGAACTGGATTCCACAGCGTCTCTGTGGAATTTATTGCCACCTTAAAAATATCCATTGACTTAGCCTCCACAATCTTCTGTGGCAATGAATTCCACAGATTCACCTCCCTCTGACTAAAGAATTGCTCCTCATCTCCTTTTTAATGGTACGTTCTTCTAGTGGAAACATCCTCTCCACATTCACTCTATCCAGGCCTTTCAATATTTGGTAGCTTTTGTCCTGTCCAAGCATTACAGTACCAGGAACCCGCATTCAATCCTGACTATGGCTGCGGTCTGTACGGAGTTTGTACATTTTTCCCGTGACCACGTGGATTTTCTGCGAGATCTTCGGTTTCCTCCCACACCCGAAAGACGTACAGGTTTGAAAGTTAATTGGCTTGGTATAAATGTAAATTGTCCCTAGTGTGTGTAGAAAGATAGTGTTAATGTTCGGGGATTGTTGGTTGGTGCAAACAAGGTAGGCCGAAGGGCCCGTTTCCACGCTTTATCTCTAATCTAAACATAAATGGCAAAATAGTGATCTGACAGATTATACAACTAAAGTGAAACCTCCAAAACATAAAAAAGTCAACCTTCAGCAAAAATATTGTGAATCTGCTTTTACCATCACTAGATAGAAAGCAGCTCTGAATACTGAGTAAAGGTTAAATCTTTAACCTTAGAAAGGTTAAATCTGATCCCCAACCCTACATCCAATTGCTATTCTATTCTGCCTTGATTCTTTTGTGTTTCAGGAGGTCCGGGGAATCTAATGGACCACTCATTGAATTAAATCTGATCAATGTTGTTATGCTTAACAATTAGTTCATTTTAGTTAGTTTAGTTTAGAGAGGAAACATCCCTCGACCCACCGAGTCCACACCAACCAGCGAGATCCCCGGCACATTAACACAAGCCTACACACGCTAAGGACAATTTACACTTATACCAAGTGTACAAACCAAGCCAATTAACCTACAAACCTGTACTCTTTGGAAGTGTGAGAGGAAACCGAAGATCTCTGTGAAAATTCACGCGGTTCACGGGGATAAAAACATAGAAATAGGTGCATGAGTAGGCCCATTCGGCCCTTCGAACCTGCACCGCCATTCATATGATCATGGCTAATCATCCAACTCAGTATCCTGTACCTGCTTTCTCTCCATAGCCCCCTGATCACTTTAGCCACCAAGGGCCACATCTAACTCCCTCTTAAATATAGCCAATGAACTGGCCTCAACTACATTCTGTGGCAGAGAATTCCAGAGATTCACCACACTCTGTGTAAAAAATGTTTTTATCATCTCAGTCCTAAAAGATTTCCCCTTATCCTTAAACTGTAACCCCTTGTTCTGGACTTCCGCAACATTGGGAACAATCTTCCAGCATCTAGCCTGTCCAACCCCTTAAGAATTTTGTAAGTTTCTATAAGATTTACGTACAACTCTGTACAGACAGCATCCGTAGTCAGTATCAAAACCCGGTTCTTCAGCCAATATTTCCAACCACTAAGCATGGAGAGTGGTGTGGATGCAGCCAAATGCTGGGGACACCAAAATTCTTCAGCTTTCATAATAATGGTGATCGTAATTTCCTCCAGATGCAGGAGAGTGTGTTAATGGAGGGGAACTGATTGGGCCTCAGAAGAATATCAAAGAAGAAATAAAGGCCTTGAGGCCTTCCTGATGAAGAATGGAGATGGAAAAAGTCTGAACACCCTTGGTAAAAATGAATGATGGGAACAAGGATCGGAAGTTATTGAAGTGGTGAATATCGTGTGAGGTGTCCTGAGTTGGGTGTGAAGGGACTGGACAGAGGGGACAACATAGAATTGAGATACAATTTTAAGGTGTGGACATGATCTGTTAAGCAGAAGGTAGTGTTATTCTGAAAAAAAAAGATTCTAACCCAAAACACTGTGTTTTGTCCATTTCTCTTCACAGATGCTACCTGACACTGCCAGAGTTGCTTCAGCAATTTGTTTTACTTTTTTGGCTCAGGATTCCAGCATCTGCAAGTCTCTTGTGTCTCCATGTCATACTATGGGCAGCTGTGTAGATCATTTATTATAGTCATTGACTCAGAGAGGTATAGTAGAAAAAACTGATCCTTTAGTCCACCATGTCATTTACCAACACTTGGTTAATAGCCTACTGCCTTGGCATTCAATTGCTCATCCAGAAGCTACTTAAATGGTTGTCAGTGTTTCTGCCTCCCAATCATGTCTGAAGTTGCACATTAAGATTGCAACAACCTCCGGATGAATAGAATTCTTCCCCAGATACCCTCTTACTTTGTACCTGAAACCCATTGCCCTCAGTTGTGAGACATCTCTGCCATGGAAAAAGTGTCTTACTATCCACCCTATTTATGGCTTTCATACTTTTGTACACATCGATCAGGCCCCCTTTTCAGGGTTAAAAAAAAGAGCAGTTGGAGTAACTCAATGGGTCAGGTAGCATCAGTGGAGGGAAACTGACAGTCGACATTCCGACTCGAAACCCTTAAACTAGAGTCATCCTCCCACAGATGCCGGCCTGACCCGTTGAGTTCCTCAATCTGCTCTACTTTTGTTTCGCCCAAAAAATTGTATTCTCTTGTGCCCACCTCTGGCTCTTCAGCTCCAAGAGAAAAACAAAACTTTCTTACCCCTCAAAATAGCCCACTGTTTCCTGAGAGGATTGTCGAGAGAAGCACATCAACTGAGAATTATTAGATTTGCAGAGTCCAGAAGAAGTAGCAGCTAGAGATATTGAACTAAGCCATATGCTTGTAGGAAAATACTAATGCATTGACACTTTAATCCTGCTTTGAATGTTTAACAGAATTATTCTGAGGAAAGATTTGCAGCAGCAAACAAAATTGGGCTTCTAGCATTAATTTGGTATTAGAAGGAAATTTAGCCTATATGCATTGCCAATTCATGTTATTTTCAAAAATCATACTGGCAGTATTGCCTATCCAGTCTTTGCTAACTGGATAGGCAATACTTCTTTTCGTATATTCTTTGCTGTGATCTGATTGAGTATAAATCTTTCTTTACTAGTAGTTTTACAATGTAATGATACTAGCTTTGCACACAGGGCATGATTAATTAATTCACTCAGCCACGTACCCAAACCTGCGCAAAGTTGATAAAGTGATTTCCTGTGCTTTTATTAAATTCAGCAAAACTGCTCTACCTTATCATTGATTTGTAATTTGCATAACTTATCTGATCCTAATGAGGTAGAATCATGGTATAAAATCATTAGAGCGCCAAAGAAGACATTTGGTTCATTAAGTCTGTGCAATCATCTCATGAGCAATATAGACATCTTCCTTTACCTATCTATTGTCTATCATTCCTCCATTACCTCTCCGTGGGCCTGCAGTCATTTCTCATGTTACCTGATCAGTTAACCAGAGGCCTGGAACTAATAATACAGAAACTTGACTAATCTACAATTCGAGAGGGAGAAGGGTAGATCAGGGGTCTCAGTGTTGCAGTTGAATAAAGGGGACTATGGGGCCATGAGGGAGGAGCTGGCCAAAGTTGACTGGAAAGATACACTAGTAAGAATGACAGTGGAACAAAAATGGCAGGTGTTTCTCGGAATAATACAGAAGGTGCAGGATCAGTCCATTCCTAGGAGGAAGAAAGATTCCAAGGGGAGAAAGGGACAACCATGGCTGAAAAGGGACATCAGGACAGTATAAAAATTAATTAAAGCGAAGAAGTACAACGTAGTAAAGATGAGCGGGAAGCAAGAGGATTGGGTAATGTTTAAAGAGCAACAGAAGATAACCAAAAAGACATTACAGGGAGAAAAAAAAAAGATGAGGTATGAAGGTGAGGTAGCCAAGGAATAAATAGCAGGGTAGTAAAAGCTTCTTTAGGAATGTGAAGAGGAAAAAATTAGTTAAGACCAAGATTGGACCTTTGATGGCCAAAACAGGTGAATTTATTATGGGCAACAAGGAAATGGCAGATGAGTTGAACAGGTACTTTGGATCTGTCTTCACTAAGGAGGACAAAAACAATCTTCCTGATATAGTAGTGGCCAGAGGATCTAGGGTGATGGAGGAACTGAAGGAAATCTACATTAGGCAGGAAATGGTGTTGGGTAGACGGATGGGACTGAAGGCTAATAAATCCCCAGGGACTGATGGTCTGTATCCCAGGGTACTTAAGGAAGTGGCTCTAGAAATCGTGGATGCATTGGTGATAATTTTCCAATGTTCTATAGACTCAGGATCAGTTCCTGTGGATTGGAGGGTAGCTAATGTTATCCCACTTTTTAAGAAAGGCGATAGAGAGAAAACAGGGAATTATAGACCCATGAGCCTGACATCGGTGGTGGGGAAGATGCAGGAGTCAATCATAAAAGATGAGATAGCCGAACATTTGGATAGCAGTAACAGGATTGGTCCAAGTCAGCATGGATTTACAAAGGGGAAATCATGCTCGACTAATCTTCTGGAATTTTTGGAAGATGTAACTAGGAAAATGGACAAGGGAGAGCCAGTAGATGTAGTGCACCTGGACTTTCAAAAAGCATTTGATAAGATCCCACATAGGAGATTAGTGGGCAAAATTAGGGCACATGGTATTGGGGGTAGAGTGCTGACATGGATAGAGAAGTGGTTGGCAGACACAAAACAAAGAGTAGGGCTTAACGGGTCCCTTTCAGAATGGCGGCAGTGACTAGTGGGGTACCACAAGGCTCTGTGCTGGGTCCGCAGCTATTTACAATATACATCAATGATTTGGATGAAGGGATTCAAAGTAACATTAGCAAATTTGCAGATGACACAAAGCTGGGTGGCAGAGTGAACTGTGAGGAGGATGCTATGAGAGTGTAGGGTGACTTGGACAGGTTGGGGGAGTGGGCAGATGCATGGCAGATGAAATTTAATGCGGATAAATGTGAGGTTATCCATTTTGGGAGCAAAAACAGGGAGGCAGATTACTATCTAAATGGCGTCAGGGGGGTCCTTGTCCATCAGTCTATGAAAGTAAGCATGCAGGTACAGCAGGCAGTGAAGAAAGCGAATGGCATGTTGGCCTTGTAACAAAAAGAATCAAATATAGGAGCTAAGAGGTCCTTCTGCAGTTGTACAGAGCCCTAGTGTGACCACACCTGGAGTATTGTGTACAGTTTTGGTCCCCTAATTTGAGGAAGGACATTTTTGCTATTGAGGGAGTGCAGCGTAGGTATACAAGGTTAATTCCGGGATGGCGGGACTGTCATATGCTGAGAGAATGGAGCAGCTAGGCTTGTAAACTCTGGCGTTTAGAAGGATGGGAAGGGATCTCATTGAAACATATAAGATTGTTAAGGGCTTGGACACGCTAAAGGCAGGAAACATGTTCCCAATAGAAACATCGAAACATAGAAATTAGGTGCAGGAGTAGGCCATTCGGCCCTTCGAGCCTGCACCGCCATTCAATATGATCATGGCTGATCATCCAACTCAGTATCCTGTACCTGCCTTCTCTCCATACCCTCTGATCCCCTTAGCCACAAGGGCCACATCTAACTCCCTCTTAAATATAGCCAATGAACTGGCCTCCACTACCCTCTGTGGCAGAGAGTTCCAGAGATTCACCACTCTCTGTGTGAAAAAAGTTCTTCTCATCTCGGTTTTAAAGGATTTCCCCCTTATCCTTAAGCTGTGACCCCTTGTCCTGGATTTCCCCAACATCGGGAACAATCTTCCTGCATCTAGCCTGCCCAACCCGTTAAGAATTTTGTAAGTTTCTATAAGATCCCCTCTCAATCTCCTAAATTCTAGAGAGTATAAACCAAGTCTATCCAGTCTTTCTTCATAAGACAGTCCTGACATCCCAGTAATCAGTCTGGTGAACCTTCTCTGCACTCCCTCTATGGCAATAATGTCCTTCCTCAGATTTGGAGACCAAAACTGTACGCAATACTCCAGGTGTGGTCTCACCAAGACCCTGTACAACTGCAGTAGAACCTCCCTGCTCCTATACTCAAATACTTTTGCTATGAAAGCTAACATACCATTCGCTTTCTTCACTGCCTGCTGTACCTGCATGCCTATTTTCAATGAATGGTGTACCATGACACCCAGGTCTCGCTGCATCTCCCCTTTTCCTAATCGGCCACCATTTAGATAATAGTCTGCTTTCCTGTTTTTGCCACCAAAATGGATAACCTCACATTTATCCATATTATACTGCATCTGCCAAACATTTGCCCACTCACCCAGCCTATCCAAGTCACCTTGCAGTCTCCTAGCATCCTCCTCACAGCTAACACTGCCCCCCAGCTTAGTGTCATCCGCAAACTTGGAGATATTGCCTTCAATTCCCTCATCCAGATCATTAATATATATTGTAAATAGCTGGGGTCCCAGCACTGAGCCTTGCGGTACCCCACTAGTCACTGCTTGCCATTGTGAAAAGGACCCGTTTACTCCTACTCTTTGCTTCCTGTTTGCCAGTCAGTTCTCTATCCACATCAATACTGAACCCCCAATGCCGTGTGCTTTAAGTTTGTATACTAATTTCGTATGTGGGACCTTGTCGAAAGCCTTCTGGAAGTCCAGATACACCACATCCACTGGTTCTCCCCTATCCATGCTACTAGTTACATCCTCGAAAATTTCTATAAGATTCGTCAGACATGATTTACCTTTCGTAAATCCATGCTGACTTTGTCCAATGATTTCACCACTTTCCAAATGTGCTGCTATCCCATCTTTAATAACTGCCTCTAGCAGTTTCCCCACTACCGATGTTAGACTAACTGGTCTGTAATTCCCCGTTTTCTCTCTCCCTCCCTTCTTAAAAGTGGGGTTACCTTTGCTACCCGCCAATCCTCAGGAACTACTCCAGAATCTAAAGAGTTTTGAAAGATTATTACTAATGCATCCACTATTTCTGGAGCTACTTCCTTAAGTACTCTGGGATGCAGCCTATCTGGCCCTGGGGATTTATCGGCCAGTAATCCATTCAATTTACCCAACACCACTTCCCGACTAACCTGGATTTCACTCAATTCCTCCAACTCCTTTGACCCGCGGTCCCCTGCCAATGTTGGGGGAGGCCACATTTTAAGAATAAGGAGTAAGTCATTTAGAACGGAGACAAGGAAACACTTTTTCTCACAGAGAGTGGTGAGTCTGTGGAATTCTCTGCCTCAGACGGCGGTGGAGGCGGATTCTTTGGATGCTTTCAAGACAGAGCTAGATGGGGTGCTTAAAAATAGCGCAGTCAGGGGATATGGGGAGAAGGCAGGAACGGGGTACTGATTGGGGATGATCAGCCATGATCACATTGAATGGCGGTGCTGGCTCGAAGGGTTGAATGGCCTACTCCTGCACCTATTGTCTATTGTCTATTGACCTCATAACTATTCCTGTACTTGTGGAATTTAAACCTGGAAGAAACACCAGCAAATAGACTTGATAATGAATGTCACAAAAACTAGCACATTGCTGTATATCTGGTTAACTATTGTCTTCCTGGGGACGTAACCTGCTATCTCCCATATCAGTCTGAAGAAGGGTCCTGACCCAAAACATTGCCTATCCATGTCCTCCAGAGATGCTACCTGACCTGCTGAGTTACTCCAGCTCTTTATGATCCATGTAAGATTAAAGCACCTACAGTTGCTTGTGACTCCAATCTGCCATCTTTATCAAAGATTCCAGAGTCAATCTACTCGATTGTCACCACCATCTTCTCAAAGGGTGATCACAGATGGACCATAAATCCTGGCCTTGCAAGCAATGACCAGATCCTCAAAAATATATCAAATTAAATTTGGTGAAGCTTGACTGATTAGTTCTTTCAAATCTTCATTTGCAATCTGCATCCTATTTCTGTCAAACTATATTCCGCATTCTGCTTCTTTTTCGCTCTTGTGCTTCCCTGATGTACTTACATATGGAATGAGTTGCCTAGACACTATGCAAACAAAGTGTTTCACTGTATCTCGGTGCATGTGATAATTGTAATAAACAGAACCAAAAATGTTTTGCACATCACATTGAACCTTTGTTTATTCACCATCTACTGATGCAAATTAGTACTGTTTATTTATCTTAACTCAGCCCATCATAATTTCATTGCCCTCACTCTGTTAATTCTGGTCAGATTGGAGATGCCAGGACATTAAAATTGAATAAAGGCTTCTGGGCTGCTGGGCAATTTGGTCAATTAAATGTGCCTTCTGCAGAAATGGGATAAGCTGCAGAATGGTGCCAGCTTGTCTAGAGACTAGATACAAGTTGCAGGGAAAGAATGGGACATCTGCAGGTTTCTTACAATTAGGTGAAAATTGCATGAAATGGATTGGGTGAATGCAAACCAGACATACACATTGCAAATATTGTTGCAAAGCTTTACTTTGCTAGTTGTTGATTGGGATAAGTGTTGAGCCTTCTGTGTTTCTTGAATATCCAGGCAAATGTTGCTATGTTTGCTTCCTTCCAGAAGCTCCGTTTGAATACAAAGCACATCCTTGGGTTAAGGGCCCATAAAACCAGGGTGGGGTTAGAGGCCCAAAACTTGGTCGTAGTTGGCAGACTGCAGCTGCTTAACGAGAGCCGAATACGCATCCTGTCCCAGATTTGGTATCCGATTGGCGGAGTATTGAAATACAAATCTGGTTTACGTGGTAAGCGGTGAAGCTTTTGACCTATCATTGCTGGGAGTGCTAATTGGAAAAGAACATTACGAAAATCGGCATTGACTGCCAGTGCAAAGAGGTTAGGCGCTGACACCCGGTGCCAAGCAGGTGTAAAGGAAATCCTTTTGAAGAGGTAAAACCTAGGTTGGTTGGAAGCCAAGCCTGTGTGAAGATATCTGAATCCCTCCCTGAAGTGATGGACGAGTAATCTCGTAAAGTCACTGGGCTCGGTGGCTAGAGTATAGATTAGCTGGGAATACTCTAGTCCATTCGAGATTTCATTGGGCAATTTCATTTGAATTCGAGAGCCCGCGTATGTGGAGTGGTACGCACCAAAACTAGTTGGTCTGAGAACGAGTTTAGATTTGCAGAACCAAATTTCCAAATACAGAATTTCATATTGAAGTTCTGCCCGTACGGTAAAAATCGAATTCTCTGTAAATAGAACTTCGGATTTTGATGTTTGCATGTTTGAGATTGATTTCGAATAGCGGCTGATCAATAGTGAATAATAACCCTCTGATTGATTGTTGATTAGTACCTGATAGCGAAGGGTAACTGAGAGATAGGAACCTAGTTTATTTGGTGAAAAGTACCCAGATGTGAGAGGTACCCCTAATTCTGTAGAACTTAGAGAGGAGGGATAGAGGTCCCCTTATAGAAGTCCAGTCTTAGCAGGGGGAAGTAACATTTAGGTGGAAAAGTCGTCCATTTAAGTAATACCCCTCAGCAAAGAATACCATAGGAAGGGGAAAATCTTCGTTATCTGTGGGAGAGGTTCACTGATTGATTACAATGCGATGCGGCATTGAGATCGAGTGTTTGTAAACCGTACGCTAGCGAGTTAATTTATTATTATTGTAAATTAAAAAAATTCAGCATAATCTTTTTTAGCATCTTTATTGGATTCAAATTGTATAAATACTTTGTGTATGTAAATACATTTAGAGTGTGTTAAGATTTAGAGTGTGTTAAGATCGCGGACCGCTACTTGTATTATCTGTGTGAGTGCTTAAGGATTTTTGGGTGTTAGATAATTGAAGTAAAAGTGCGTTTGAATTAAATATTTGTATTTGTTTAAATCAGGATTGTAGTATTGTTAGAATCTGATTCATGGTGGTTCGATTAGGGTTCGTATTCTTTCAATCGCTGTGTCGGGGGAGGAGTCGTCCGTTGACCGAGCACGCCACGAGGAGGATTTATTAGAGTGTGTGATTCATAATAAATGAATGATTGTGGTTTATGTAGGAGTGTGGTTGTGCCTGATACTAATAAGCGGTGTGGTTTATTGTCTGTGTACAGTGTTACTTGTGTGTGTGGAGTTCATTTTCATGTGTTTAGATTGAGGGTTAAACGAGTAGCGAGAAGGTGTTTGATTGTGCTTGAATGTGTGATTGTTCCATGGAATACTCTGATCTTTGGATAACTGAGGACTGTGGAAATTGTAAGGTTGAAAGTGTGTAGACTTGTGGGAGATAGGAGAAGAATTTGAATAAGTGAGTAGGATTGGTGGAGCAAAGGAGGAAAGAAGTGCGAGACTGCAGATGCTTTGGGGCCATTAGTCACTGTTCAAGAGTGAGCCTGATGAATTTAGGGATTAAAAGGAATGAGTGAAGGACAGGAATTCTGTTTAGGTTGTTCGGAGGCGTGGGGAACAGCATGGATCAAGATATGACAGAAGATGAAAGGAGTCCATTGCAAATAATGTGTAATGAGTTCCCTCACAAGGCAGAGAAATTAAGAGGCTTGTCAGGAGCGCTAAATAAGAAATTAGGAAACAATCTATGACCGCCGGGGGGCATGAGAACAGTAAAAGGGATAAAATACATAGAATAAATTATTTGGCAGCATAGTAATAATGAGAGTGGTTAAATAGGGTTATGGAGAAAATATTATGAGGAACGGAGGCTAATGAAGAGGCTAAGAGGATGGCTAGTTGGGAAAAAGCGATTGCTAAACTTGGAATAGAACTGAAAGAAGGTGAAGCAGATCGACCTTCAGGCAGCAGGAAGGATAGGAGTGGAGATGAAGGGAAATACACGGAACAGGGAAAAGGCAGATCTCCAGGAAGGAAACTAGTCTCTGTGAATTTAAAGTATAGGGATCCGATGGTTAGTGCTGACCTCGATGGGGAAGGAGATGAATATTTGGAAGAATGGACAAACATTAACACTAGTGGACGTTCACAGCTCCCACCACGTATTTCTTGCGTTACCCAGGCTTCACTCGCACCTTGTATGACTTGTGTCCGTAATAAATATTTTAGGTCTGCAGAACCTATAACAACTCTTGCAGATTCTACATCTGAGCATATACTACCTACACCAGATACTGGAGTGCCAGATTCTTTCACCCAATCCACTCCAACATTAATAGATCGCCCAGTAGCTTATGGCACCTGGAGTAGAACGAAGAGGTTAGCTCCGGTATTTAAAGACAAGGAAGGTATGATAGATAATAGTGCAACAGCCAGAGTATTTCTGTGAGCCACAACCTAGACAGATTATACTAGCGCTCCAGAAATCCAAGCAAGGAAAAACTTTCCTACTTCATTGCTAAGATCTATTAAAAAAGATGAAAATGTCTAAAATTGATTGGCCACCCTCTCCCCCTTCTCTCTCACAGAGTCGGTCACCTGTTTACGACAGAATTTCTGGCAGTTTCTCAGCTGCCAACCCATCAGGCCTGAGCTGCCAGCCTGTCATGCCTGAGTGACTGAGCTGCCAGGCCTGAGTAACTGAGCTGCCTGACCTGAGTGACTGAGCAGCCAAGCCTGAGTGACTGAGCTTCCAGCCCAAGAATCCATTTGACCCACAATGTCCATACTAGCTCTCTGGAAACCAGTCCCTTCGACCAACAAGACCCATACTTGTGCTCCAGAAAGCCCCCCCCCCCCCCTACTAGCCAGCAATATTGGAATTGGTGGAGAGGTGAAATATTGCATTGGGGGACCTGCCCTCCCATGTGAAGCTGGGACCCAACAGGTCCCAGTTAGTCTAGTGACTATTGGAGATCTGCCGATGTGGTGTCCAAGGATCCAGATTCAAAGGCAGGTATGGAGGGCTAGGTCTTGCAACTTGGCAATGAATTTGGATGCAATAATTGTGTTGAACGCCGAGCTATGGTTGATGAACAGGAGCCTAATGTGTGTGTTCCTGTCATCCAGATATTTCAGAACGGAGTGGAGAGCTAGTGAAATAGCACCTCCCACTGATCTGTTTTGGCGATAGGCAAACTGGATCCAGGTCGTTTCTGAGGTTAGAGTGGACTTGTGCCATAATCAATCTTTTAAGCACTTTATTAGTGCTTGGTTGCTAGGATGGTTCGTGCAAGGTGCTAGGGTGGTTGCTTCCAAGAGGATGGTTGCTTCCAAGATGGCGCCCAACTCAGGTGACTATTTGCGTACTTGCCACAGAAGGAGATTCACAATTACATATTACAATTGCACCACACTCTTAAATCTCGACTCCTACAACAATTGTTTTTAACTTTAAATATGATATGCTGTAAATGACTCGATTGCAATCATGCATTGTCTTTTCGCTGTCTGGTTCGCACATAATGGACAATAGACAATGGCTGCAAGAGTAGGCCATTCGGCCCTTCGAGCCAACACCGCCATTCACTGTGATCATGGCTGATCATCCACAATCAGTACCCCATTCCTGCCTTCTCGCCATATCCCCTGACGAGATACTATCTTTAAGAGTATCTAACTCTCTTTTGAAAACATCTAGAGAATTGGCCTCCACTGGGTTCTGAGGCAGCAATTTCCACAGATTCACAACTCTCAGGGTGAAAAAGTTTTTCCTCATCTCCGTTCTAAATGGCCTCCCCCTTATTCTGCTTAACAAAAGCTTTTCACTGTACCTCGGTACACGTGACAATAAACTAAACTAAACTAAACTCATCTAAACTAAAACTAACTAAACTAATTTCTGTTCACTATTTTTCTGTCCTCTTGACTAGGGCACTGATATCATCCTGCAATGCACTTCATACAAATAGAAAAGTAACAAATTACTATGGTTATAAATAATTATCAAAATTGTCAAAACTAATCACTGCATCACATTTGTTTACAATTCTTACTATTAACAACCTAGCTAACTTTTGTATCACATGAAAATGTCTTCACCCATCTGATGAAGGGTCCCCACCCAAAACGTCACCTATCCATCCATACCACAGATACTGCCTGACCTACTGAGTTACTTCAACATTTTATGTCCTGCCCCTTTCCTTGACCCTTATCAATTAAATTAACATAACATTCTTCTTTGAAATATCCACCATTTGGCTTCTAAATCTTTAAAGCAGAATCTAGAAAAAATAAATGCATATGGCTTGTTATAAGGATGATTCTACACAATTGGATGAAGAAGACAGTTGTTTTGCAGGCCACGCAAACAGATGCATGCAACAAAATCATCATGAGAAACAGATGTTAACCACTAAACTATCATGAGAAACATGTCCCTGCTACAAAACCATCATAACAAATGAATGTGTCTCACTAAATCATCTGAGAAGCAGCTGCTTACCAGTAAACCATCAGCTAAATGGATGTGTACCAATGAATCATCTTTATTAAATGCTCACTTGTCACTAAACCACCAGGAAAATTGCATACCAAGGCATTGGATGACCACAGGAGAAAAATTACCTACTTTTAAAGGACTCTCCCATGGTACGAATGTTTGAACGAAGGAACAAAATGACATAATTCAATTATACTTTATTGTTACATGTACCTCGGTTCAGTGAAATGCTTTATTTTGCATATAACCTGGTAAAATCATGTCGCCACGATTTAACGCCTAGAAAGTTGCAAAAGATCACCGAACATTCCTATCTACCAGCTGTCGTTACACATGGCAGCAAGTCTCCCCCCTACCCCTCACCACCACTGGGACACCCCTTCGTTCTCAGCAGTCCCCTCCACTGGGTCCCCCCTTTGTTCTCAGTGCACCCTCCCCGCCAGATCTCCTCTTCATTCTCGGAGACCTTCCTTGCTCTCCGATGGTCTTCCTAAACCCTCCTTGCTCTCCGAAGATCCCTTCTCAGACGATGTTCTTCACTCTCTGACGACCCTCATCGCTCTTGACGTTTGCTCGTGGCTTCCTCGTCGCTCTCGTGGCGTGGGTCTCATCGACGTCCATGGTTGGTGAGCCAGGCCTACCACAGGGTTTGGCTCCGCTCGCCGCGAACACTCCCGGCTGTGCTGGGGCCCGACCTTCTGCCGTGCGGCCTTGCTGAACCTCTCCCTATAGCACAGGCTCTGAACATTGCACATACGCAGAGTAAGGTAAACAGGGAAATCATACCACAAGCTGGTTTTAAAGAAACATGGGCATCCAAGTCTAAAATAGACCCCTGAGAGTTGTGAGTACAGATCACCACTTTACTTGACTTCCACTGGTTCATTCTGCCTTTTACTGAGCACATTTTCTTTTGGGCTATCACATGGAATGGTAATAAGGAACAAAACAGCTCATTTCAAAATAGAACACAATCTGCCAATTCCTATCACCAAAATACTGCACATAATTATTTTAAACTTCCAATACTGAATGAGAACCTCAGACCCAAATGGCTAATGCTATTGTTACAGTCCACACCATGCACCATTATCTGTATGCATTAGGTATTTCCTCAATGCATCAATGCTTCCTTAATGCATCATCTACTTCAGTCACAAGCACATGAGATCCAGGCATTCTTAATAGAAGCACGGCACACAAAGACATGAACGTTATGCCAAATCTTTATAAATGCTTTGTTAATCCTCAGCTAGAGTATTGCCCTGAATATTATTAACCTGGATAGGTGTCTGGTTAAAAGTTAAAGAACAAAAATTTGAAACAGGAACCATAAGTGCTTCAAAATATCCACTTCCAGTTTTACTGAAGGAAGGATGTTGGACTGAAGTCAATCTTTTAAATATTATGATGAATCTGATTGTCTGTGTTTTAACAAACAATCGTCCCAACATTAGAGTGCAGAGTCGTAGAGTCATACACCATAGAAACACGCCTTTCAGTCCAACTTGCCCATGCTGACCAACATGCCCCATCTACGCTCGTCCCATCTGCCCGTATTTGCTCCATATCCCTCTAAACCTTTCCTATCCATGTACCTATCCAAATGTCTCTTAAATGTTGTTATAGAACCTGCCTCATCTACTCTTCTGACAACTCGTTCCATATACTCACTACTCTCTGTGTGTGAAAAAGTTGCCCTTCAGTTTCCAAATTTCCCTCTCAAATTAAATGTATGTCCCCTGGTTCTTGATTCCTCTACTCTGGTTAAAATACTCTGTGCAAGCACCCTACCTATCAGCCTCATGGTTTTTTATGCATTTATAAGATTACCCCTCAGCTTCCTGCACTACAAGGTATGAAGTCCCAGCCTGCTCAACCTATTGCTTAGGCCCTCAAGTCCTGGCAATATCCTTGTATATCTTCTCTGTACTATTTCCAGCTTAACAATATACTTCCCATAGCAGGGTGACCAAAACTGAACACAATACTGCAAATGTACCAAAAGCTTTCTTGACCACCGTATCTACCTGTGACGCTCTGTTTTACAGGACTATGTACCTGTGCATCTGGATACCATTGCTCTGCAACAACCTCCAGGGCCATGCCTTTTACTGTGAACGTTCTGCTCTGGTTTGACTATCCAACAGCTCACACTTACCTGCATTAAACTCCATTAACCATTCCTCAGTCAACTGATCAAGATCCTGTCTTGAATTTTGATAACCATCTTCGTTATGTATAATACCACCCACTTTTGTGTCATCTGCAAACTAACTAATCATGCCTTGTACATTCTCTTCACAATTGTTAAGATAAACCACAAACATTGATCCCTGAGGCACACCAGTGTACTCTTTCAGTGTGCTACCCAAATTAATTGTTATGGACATTCAAACATGAATGAAAATCATGAATTTACATTATGAAACCCAAGAAAGGGAGTTTGTAGAGTGCCTCCGAGATGGATTCTTAGAGCAGCTTGTACTGGAGCCTAGCAGGGAGAAGGCAATTCTGGATTTAGTGTTGTGTAATTAACCAGATTTGATAAGGGAACTCGAGGTAAAGGAACAATTTGGAGGTAGTTACCATGTTATGATAAATTTTAACGTGCAATTTGAGAGTGAGAAAGTAAAATCAGAAGTGTCAGTATTGCTGTTGAACAAAGGGGACTATGGAGGCATGAGGGAGGAGCTGGCCAAAGTTGACTGGAAAGGGACCCTAGCATGGATGACGGTGGAACAGCAATGACAGAAATTTCTGGGAATAATCTAGAAGATGCATGATCTTTTCATTCCAAAGATGAAGAAAGATTCTAAGGGGAGTAAGAGGCGACCGTGGCTGACAAGGGAAGTATAAAACTAAAAGAGAAGACGTATAACATAGAAAGATGAGCAGGAAGCCAGAGGATTGGAAAACTTTTAAAGAACAACAGAAAGTAACTAAAAAGGCAATGCGGGGAGAAAAGATGAAGTACGAAGGTAAGCTAGCCAAGAATATAAAGGAGGAAAATAGAATAGAATGGAATAGAATAGTAAGATTAAACGAGAACTTACCAGTTTGAAGTTTGATCCTTATTTTATGAGGAGGAACGTTGAGGGACTACGTGAAGAACCCGCTTACGACGCATGCGTGTCATTCTTCAAAGCAGCGGTGTGGAATCACAGATAACTATAATGACTAAACATAGTAAGATTAGACAACAGATACCAGTTCAGACTATGATCAAGGGTGGGAGCGGAGGGCACGTAGTCCCTCAACGTTCCTCCTCATAAAATAAGGATCAAACTTCAAACTGGTAAGTTCTCGTTTAATCTTACTATTTTACTTCGGAGTCACGTGAGTGACTACGTGAAGATTTTAAAGCTCTGTGATTTCATGCCATGGAACGAGTCCATGCATCACATCTGCCTTGATTTTTGGGGAGAGTAGAGTTAACAACATTAGACATCAATACGATATTGAAATCCAACAGTAAATTATGAACACCAATTATTGCCCCTATTTATGGGTCTATTATATTACAGAACTTAAATTTGTTTCTGTAAATGTTTCAGGTTCAATGACTGGTTTGTTATAAAGTCGTTGGAAAATTCCTCCGTTGGCCATCCTGCTGTCTTGAGGATTTGGTCCATTGGTACGTCCAACTTCATAGCTGCTAATATAGCTGCAGCCCTGGTGGAGTGAGATTTGAAATGCTAGTTCCCACTCCAGCCTATTTAGGACTTGTTTTAGCCATCCAGAGATGGTCTGGACTGTCACTGTTTTAAATGGCTGTTAGTAGCTGATTAAAGTGGCATTCCTCCCCTCTGATGATCTTAGTATACTTCAAGTATGATAGTAAGTGTGTTATAATACAGAGACGACCATCTGTAGGGTAGACCCTGAATTCTGTTTTTTAGGCCTGCTGACCCCTGTCTGTTCTGTATGACTATTACACTGATGTAAACCATAAATTCCAGATGAATTAATCATGTTGTCCAACCTTGTTTTCTGTGGTGACTGGACCCTTGTGGCGTGACCAGGACCATCAGCATGACTGTTTTCATAGTCAGTTCCCGTAGGAACAGAGCTGTAGCTGGAGACCAGTTTCTTAACATGGTCAGTACAATGCTCACATCCCATATTTGGGAGTACCTGGTTCTTGGGGACTAATTTTAAAAATGCCCCTCATGAGTTTGTTTACCAGGGTTTGTCCCAACAGAATGCCGCTCTGTACCTTCATTCCAGCATCTGCAGTTCCCTTTTGAACACCTTCAATAGGTATATTGACAGAGCACCTCTGGCGCAGTTGATGGCACTATGACTGAGCCTCTCATCGTAATGGAGGCTTGCCAGGAATTCCAGAACAGACGGGATGTTCATAGATCTGTGGGTGATGATTGTTGTTGTGACAGTACTTCCCATTACTAGATGATACCAAGTACTGATGTTTAGGTGGACTGTCTGTGACCCGCTGAAATAATTCCGCATTCGGTCCGTCAGTCCCAGGTGTAGAAGAGGTGCTTCCAACTCTAAATAAATAGGTTAATATATAATAGTGACGGGTAACTCCCCTTGTTGCGGGAAGACCCAATAAGTTAGGTCTATGATGGATGGTGATGTATGGTTCTGACCCATGTTGATATCACCAGTACCTCTGGTTGCGTAGGGCAATCAGGTATTATCAAAATTCGAGACGTGAAGTCTATAGTTTCTTCCTAAATAACCGACTGATGAGACAAAAGGGAGGGATGCATAAATGATCCCCCAATCAGCGAAGATACATCTGAACCACTGCCCCAGGTTCTGGCTCCCAAGAACATAATTTGATAACTGGTAAGAGCATTGATGTGAATAGGTCGTTATCTGGTGTTCCATACCAGCTGTTCCAGCAATACATATTTTATCCAACATCCATACAGAGTTTTTAGACTTAGCGTGACCTGTTGTCTGCCACCAAATTCAGTTTCCCTGGTAGTTGGAAGCTGATATCCAATCTCTATCTGGATACGCTATTAATCCAGATTAATAGAGACAGTGACTCTAAGACTATTGCCTGCATCACAGTGTGGAGGTACCCGGTGAACTCACCGCGGCGGATGCCAGCCCGTGTCCATTGTGTGCTGCTAGTATTACATGTATGGCTGCAGGCAACAACATCTCGTTCAGACCGAAAGGTCTGATTGACAAGAATGATTCAATTCACAAATAGTGTTGGCCAGATAGTCACATGGTGTCGATATGTTTCTACCCATATGGTTGACATATGCTACTCCGGTGGTGTTGTCAATTTGTAGATTAACATACTGGTGTTATAACCCAAAACAATTTGACTTAAAGCCATGACTAGCTCTCACTTCCCCAGGTATATATGCCCAACGTTAGTAGTGATGCCTCCTGAGCATTCCATCTCCCCCACAGCTGGAGATGGAATTAGTAGCATCCCAATCCAAGGCCCATCAGTATGTGGTTCCATAGACAGGTAACTGTGTTTGGTTGTTTCATAAGTCTGTCAGAATGACCCCCACATAATTTCTTGAGTGACGCGTGTAGCGCTCTGTACTATGATTATGTAAAGGTCCGATATCATGTGGCTGTCACACAGCCCCTAATGCCAATTATTCTACTACCAGTCTGATGGCTGGTTTAGTCCCCTGGAAGCCTCCATAAAGGCTGTACCCTTTCTTACGGCAAAGTTACTGCCATGTGAAGAGTGTTAACGGTGGATCGCAGACGATCTGTTGTGTTAAATACATCTGTGGGCACCTTCAATGAGTCCTATATAGCAAGCGTATTTTAATACCATGCTTGCCATGTAGTACCCTAGGATCAATCCCTTAGTTGCACCAAAGGTTCCCATTTGTAATGAATATAAAGTACGAAGTATTCAAATTAGTCAATCTAAGATGAAGTGGCAACCACCTCTAAATTATGAGAAGTATATTTAGGACACGAATCCCTGTGATTCGTGTGGATGTCCTCCATAAGTCCTATAATATATGGGCACTGTAGTTCAGTATGCGCTTTAGTTGTTTCTTTCCCTGTAAGCATGAACATTCAGTTCGGTACATGCTGAACTGGAGGATAATGGAATGAAGAATTCTAAGGTATACCCCTGTACTTCTGAATTTTAAGTGTCGGTAGAATAATTCTATGCATACAGATAGATCTGTTATCCACTACCAACCTCCCTGGTTCCTATTAGTAGGTTAGTTACTATTTCGGCAACCTCCGTGGTCGTTGAGGTGCCGGTGTCTGATGAGGGTAGCACATTTCTCAGGAAGTAGTTTTTAAGACGTTCCTTAATGTGTCCCAGAGTTCCCTCGATGTGAAGATCTTTCCCTGTTAAGATAAGATGCCTCCAAATTTTAATATTGGAGGTTGGGAGGTTCCAAGTTTTCATCTGTTAGGACTTAGAACATTCTTTCGTTTCAATTCTCTGCCCTACTATGTTTAGGTTGATACTGGGAACATTCAGGTTTTGCAGTTCCCTGATGGTAAGTGTTTTCCCATAGGTTTTCCGCACCCTAAGTGTACTAGGGGTATGTTCTGCTCCCCTGTTCAAGTGGAGCCCAAACTTGACCCCCCTATACTCCCCTCTGAGAAGGGAGAACACTGTGCAGCCCTACAAGAGGTACCGCTGTAGGACTTACTAGCTGCCCCTCTGTGACTAGTCTCCATCTCATGGAGCTGCCACTTACATGCTCCAACAGCCGCTCCAGCTGGTCCCGATGCTCTCGGGCACCCAACCGGCTCCAATGCACATGATCACTGGCCATCGCGGCTGCTCCTGAAGCCGTTACTCCTGAGGCTGCTCTTGCTGCAGTTCCTGCAGCCACTCCATCCGGCTCCAATGCTCACGGGCAATGGCCGTCACGGCTGCTCCTGAAGCTGCTCCTGCAGCCAGCCCAGGATTGACTCTCGGTGTTCCCGTCTGATGAGTGAGAAACTCTGTGCCGCCCCACAAGGAGTACTGCTGTGGGGCTTATTAGTTGCCCACTGTGGCTTTGCCACTTTGGAGTATTTCCACTCTGCAGCCCCACGAGGGGTACTGCTCCTGCAGCCGGTCCAACCGGCTCCAATGCTCTCGGGCACTGGCCGCTCCCGGCTGCTCTTTATCCTGCATGCTGCAGCCGCTACAACCGACCTCGGTGCTCACGGGCACCGGCCGCTCACGGCTGCTCGTCATGCTGCAGCCGCTCCAACCGACCCCGGTGCTCACGGGCACTGGTCGCTCGCGGCTGCTTAATTTCTCCTGCAGCCGGTCCAACCGGCTCCAATGCTCTCGGGCACTGGCCGCTCCCGGCTGCTCTTTATCCTGCATGCTGCAGCCGCTACCACTGACCTCGGTGCTCACGGCTGCTTGTCATGCTGCAGCCGCTCCAACCGACCCCGGTGCTCATGGGCACTGGTCGCTCGCGGCTGCTTGCCATCTCCTCCAGCCGCTCAAACCGACCCCCATGCACACGGGCACTGGTCGCTCGCGGCTGCTCCTCTCCCGACCGGCCGGGGCCGGAGCGGGAGCGAAGTCGGGAGCGAAATCGGGCACAGCTGTTCCCATTACGGGAGATCAGCGTGCCGTTTGCTGCTGCTGCTGCCGGCTGCCCGCAATTTTGCAGGTTCTCCCTAGCCAGCTTTCTCGCTCCTTCCAGCGCCTCGCACCCATGTATAGGTCCGTGGGGCTGTAGTCCGAGTCGTCGGAAATGACTGCTCCAGACATGCTCCACCGCTGTCGGCGTGCTCCTGGAGCTGAAGTCGGCTCCGGCTCTCGTTTTAAGGGAGATAGCAGTGCCCCGGCCGTTGCTGGCTTCCTGCAGTTCTGCAGACTCTCCCCAGCCAGTTCTCATCAGCCTTCTGTAGAAATAAAAAAGGTAAGTAAAAGAAACGATGTTCCCTCACCTTACTGTTGCAGGTTCAACCCCTGCCGTTTGGGAGGAACGTCCTTCCTCCAGCAATGACGAGTTCGAATGCGTGTAGCGTAATGGCACGCATGCGTCGTAAGCAGGTTCTTCACGTAGTCACTCACGTGACTCCGAAGTAAAATGCCTTTTATTGTCATTCAAACAGACAAGGTTTGAACAAATTTTCATTCCTACAGTCATGACATTACAAAAAAAACCAAGACACACACTTAACACAATTTACACAAACATCCATCACAGTGATTCACCAACACCTCCTCACTGTGATGGAAGGCAAAAGCCTTATCTCTTCCCTTTGTTCTTCTCCCGCAGTCCAGCATTCCAACTGCAGCATCGAGGCAACTGGGGCTCACGATGTTAAAGCCCCCCGGCGGGCGATGATAAGTCCCACGGCCGTTTAAGCCGTGCCAGGCAATGTTAGGCCCCGCTCCAAGTAATTTAAACTCTGTGATTCCGGTGGGAGAAGTTGCCGTTGTGGGAGCACCGAAAAGCGGTCTCCCACCAGGGACCTGCGAGCTCCCGATGTTTCTGTCCACCGGAGCTTCCAAAGCCGGTTTGCAGCCGTGTGCCACCACAGCTCTCCCCGCTCTGAAGTCGGCCAGCTCCACGATGATGAGTCCGCAGGCTACGCGACTGGAGCCCTCAGATTGGTTCCGGTTGGAGGCCGCCGCTGGCTCCACGATGTTAGGCCCAATGACACCGGAGACCGGACAGGGAAAAAGTCGGGTCCCCGTACAGGGAAGAGATTAAACGGTTTCCTCCAACCCCCACCCACCCCCACATATACACTGCTAAAAAATAATTAAAAATAGAACCAAAAACATACATCTAATGGGACAAAAATTTAAAAAAAAGACAGACGGACTGCAGTCGAGCCTCTGCCGTTAGAACTGCCACTTCGCCACTAGGTATAATAAAAGCTTCTTTAAGTATGTGAAGAGGAAAAGATTAGTTAAGACAAATGTGGGTACCTTGATGACAGAAACAGGTGAATTTATTATGGGGATCGAGGAAATGACAGACAAGTTGAACAGGTACTTTGGTTCTGTCTTCACAAAGGAAGACACAAACAATCTCCCAGAAGTACTAGTGGACAGAGGATCTAGGGTGATGGAGGAACTGAAGGAAATTCACATTAGTCAGAAAATGGTGTTGGGTAGACTGATGGGGGTGAAGGCTGATAAATGCCAGGGCCTGATGGTCTGCATCCCAGGATACTCAAGGAAGTGGCTCTAGAAATCGTGGATGGAAACCGTAGCTCCCGGAACCATTTTTCAATCTTCTCCGGATTCTGGATCAGTTCCTGTGGATTGGAGGGTAGCTAATGTTTTTTTCCACTTTTTAAGAAAGGCCGGAGAGAGAAAACAGGGAATTATAGACCAGTTAGCCGGACATCGGTGGTGGGGAAGCTGCTGGAGTAAATTATTAAAGATGTGATAGTGGCTCATTTGGATACCAGTAACAGGATAGGTCCAAGTCAGCATGGATTTATGATTTAGATGAAGGAATTAAAGTAACATTAGCAAATTTGCAGATGACACAAAGCTGGGTGGCAGTGTGAACTGTGAAGAGGATGCTATGAAGATGGAGGGTGACTTGGATAGGTTGGCTGAGTGGGCAGATGCATGGCAGATGCAGTATAATGTGGATAAATGTGAGGTTATCCACTTTAGTGGCAAGAAAAAGAAGGCAGATTATTATCTGAATGTTGTTAGTTTAGGAAAAGGGGAAGTGCATCAAGACCTGGGTGTCCTTGTACATCAGTCACTGAAAGTAAGCATGCAGGTACAGCAGGCACTGAAGAAAGCTAATGGCATGTTGGCCTTCGTAACGTGAGGATTTGAGTATAGGAACAAAAAGGTCCTTCTGCAGTTGAGCAGGGCTCTGGTGAGACCGCACCTGGTGTATTGTGTGCAGTTTTGTTCTCCTAATTTGAGGAAGGACATTTTTGCTTTTGATGGAGTGCAGCTTAGGTTCATGAGGTTAATTCCCGGGATGGTGGCAATGTCATATAATGAAATAATGGAATGACTGGGCTTCTATTCACTGGAATTTAGAAGGATGAGAGGAAATCTTATAGAAACATATACAATTATTAAGGGATTGGACCAGCTAGATACAGGAAACATGTTCCCAATGCCGGGGGAGTCCAGAACCTGGGGTCACAGTTTAAGAATAAGGGCTCGGCCATTTAGAACTGAGATGAGGAAAAACGTTTTCACACAGAGAGTTGTGAATTAGTGGAATTCTCTGCCTCAGCAGGAAGTGGCGGCCGATTCTCTGGATGCATTCAAAAGAGTCTTAGATAGAGCTCTTAAGGTTAGCGGAATCAAGGGGTATGGGGAGAAGGCAGGAACGGGGCACTGATTGTGGATGGTCAGCCATGGTCACATTGAATGGCGGTGCTTGCTCAAAGGGCCAAATGGCCTACTTCTGCACCTATTTTCTATGTTTCTATGTTTCTATGGATCATAAAATCTTATATTTTGATTATTCATACCTGTGTGGTTGAATATTTAAAATGTAAAAGGTTTATTTATTTATTTATTTATGATATGCTTTGCTCTCTTCACACATCCTTTGTAATTTGCACCACAGAAGGATTCCATCTGGTCTACGATGTCTAAACCAGCCAAAAGTTCACTTTAAATAAATCCTACTTTTCTGTTCTTGGACCTTGAGATTGCAGATTAAGGCTCCTTAAGTGCTCATCCTTATAGTGTACTTCTTACATTTGGTGAGGGATTTTGCCTTGACCAATCTTTCAAGCAGTTAATTGTTGTAGAACACAAAGTGCTGGAGTAACTCATTGGGTCAGGTCAGGCAGCATCTCTGGACGACATGGATAGGTGACATTTTGGGTCAGGACAATTCTTCAGCCCTTTCTGAGTCTGAAGAAGTGTCCTGACCGTAGATGTAAGACTGCGTCTGAAGAAGAGTCCTGACAGTTCTGAAGTGTAGGTACTATCACAACATTTAAGAAATATTTGGACAGGTGCTTGAATGGGATAGGTTTCATGGGATATGTGCCAAATGCAGGTAGGTGGGACTAGTGTAGATGAGGCATGTTGGTCAGCATGGGCAAGTTGGGCTGAAGGGCCTCTTTCCACACTGTATGACTCTACATCCTCCAAAGATGCTGCCTGTCCCATTGTGTTACTCCAACACTTACTTATGTGTTCTACATAAGATTCCAGCATCTGCAGTTTCCTTGTATTTCCAGTCAATTGCTGTCGTTTCTTCAACTCTCTTGTACATTTTCTATTGAGTACTTTAAATCTAAATACTTTCTCTAGTGAATGCTATGCTATGTAGGGGTGGCACAGTGGTGCAGCAGTAGAGTTGCTGCCTCACAGCACGAGAGACCCGGGTTCGATTCTGACTAAGGGTGCTTATGTAGGTTTTCTCTGGGTGCTCCGGTTTCCTCCTGCACTCCAAAGACGTACAGATTTGTAGGTTAATTGGCTGCAAACAAATGCAAATAGTCTCTAGTATGTAAGATAGTGCTAGTGTGTTGGGTGATCACTGGATGACATGTACTCAGTTGGCTGAAGGATGTGTTTCCACGCTGTATCTTTAATGTCTAAAGGCTAAGGAAATATGCCATTCTTGATCACCCTTTCTTGGCTCAATCTCCCCACAAATCTCCACTCAGTCTCCTTGCTCAGAAGCAACCCTTGCTTAACAGTACTTTGTATATGCAATATATTTCTGCACTCCTGGAAATATCTTCGTAAACCTTCTGCATACTCTTGTTCCATATTTACATAGGCAATCTGCCTAATGATCCAATCAGGAGTCATATTCATTATTGACTATATTCATTGGAGAACCTATTTTCATCTGCAGTGATCATAAACCTGGAGGATGACTAGTTTATTGTAGCAAGGACATGCTAAACCTTAGCTTTTTCCAACTAGAATTTATTCAGTGCAAAGAATTTCAATGCAAATGGCCTTGGCTGGCAATTTATTTATTTAGCGAATGCAAAGTCCTTTAGCCAAGCAGTTGCCTCTTGATCTGCTGTATGAAGGGTGACAAGTCCTCCTTTGAGTCTTTGTTGAGGGCATGCTTCAATGATGTGTTGCTTTGTTTGCTGCTCTCCACAAGCACACCGTGGGGTTGGGCTGCTGCCCCATTTGTGAAGGCTGGCCAAGCAGGGGCCATGTCCAGTCCTGAATCTATTCAGCGTCGTCCACTGTTTCCTTGGGAGATTGGTGCCAGGGACCGGTAGGGTGGGGTCTGACACCAGATGTTTATTTGGGACGTCCTTGGACTCCCATTCCCTTTTCCAAGCTGATTGGATGGTGAAATCAGCTGGTGGTGGGTTCTTCCAAATTGGTCGTCTAGATGGAAGTCGAGCAGTGGGTGGGTTGAAGATGTCCATGTGAATTGGCAGGTGAGGGGAGTTTTTGGTCTTTTGGAGCATCCTTTGAGTGAGGACTACTCGCCGGATGTGTGGAGGGGCTATGTTGGATAGGACAGGGAGCCAGGGGAGTGGTGTTGAGCGGATTGTTCCTGTGATGATCCTCATTGTTGAGTTTAATTGGGTGTCCACATGGTGTGTGTGGGATGACCTGGACCAAACAGGGGCACAATATTCGGCTGAAGAAAATGCAAGGGCTAGTGCTGAAATGCGCAGTGTGGGGGCTGCTGCCCCCTACTTTGAGCCAGCAAGCTTACTGAGGAGATTGTTTCTGGACTTCACCTTAGCTGCTGTTCTTTTAAGATGTTCCTTGAAGGATAGGGTCCTGTCAAGGGTCACTCCGAGGTAGGTTGGAGTGGGGGCATACTTCAGTTTGGTCCTGCTCAGATAGATGTTTGGTTCTCTTGTGGCTTCTGCATTATGGAGGTGGAACACACTGGAGACCGTTTTTGCTGGGCTTGGTTTTGCAGTACTCGTCCAGTTTAGCAAGGTCTTCATTGAGCACCTGTTCCAATGTACCAAAATCTGGTGCTTGGAAGGCCAAACAGATGTCATCTGCATAGATGAATTTGCGGGATTTGGTGGTGGGTAGGTCATTTGTGTAAAGGTTGAACAAGGTTGGGGCTAAAACTGACCCTTGCGGGAGCCCATTCTTCTGCGTTCTCCATGCACTCTTGTCCTGTCCAAGGCTGGCAATGAGTAGCACATATGGAATTCGAACCTCTGGCATGAATTCATGAAAAAGTACTTGATTTATGTCAAAGTAGACAGAGGTGGATGCTAATGCAAGCTATTCTCCGACATGTAAGATATTAAGAGAGATCATGTATTTGTCTGGCCATGTTTTGGACAAATGGGAACAGAATTATTATGATATACAGTGCAATGCTGTTTTTTGTTCCACGATGTTTACACCTCACAATAGTGTTTCATTTTTAAAGCTCCAAATAACAGATGGTAGATCTTAACAATGTAGATTTCAAGTACAGTCAGCACATTATATGGTACTGGGGAGTATTCAATTGCCTAATACATGTGCATGAAAGACGGTTAGACAACAACTGTAAGTGAACCATAAATAGTTAAGAACCACGAGTTTTGCATTCATGAATGGTAATTTATTGCTGATGGTAACATTAGTCAGTCACTTGAAAGTTTGATGAAATCATGCAAATTTCACAGCTTAACAGCTAGAAATGAACCACTTAATCCTTGTCAACAAGAGTGGTTTATCACTAACAATTCTAAATCTATTCAACACCACATTTCAGAAAACAATATATCTCTTTATTGGTCTATTACAAATTATCACCCTTTCCTTTCTCTCAAAGGATCTCATCATCACAGAGTCATATAACATGCAATCAGGCCCTTCTGCCCAGCATGTCCATACCAACCAAGACAACACATCAACACAAGTCCTACCACTCACATTTGTCCCAAATCCCTCTAAACCTTTCCTATTCAAGTATGTGTCCTCAGTGAAATAGAATTCACAGCCAAGTCCTTTATTCTGAGTCTTTCTATGCTGGGATATGATATAATATGTAGATGAAAATGGTAGCTTTATGATATTTTACGGATTACCTATGAACCATGTGCTGTTTTACATTTTGGGAAGTCAAACTGGAGCAAGGTCTTCAGGATAAACTATAGGGCACTGGGAAGTATTGGAGAGCAGTATAATCCAGGAGTACAAGTACAAACTGTAGTTTCTTGAAAGTGGTGCCACAGGTAGTTAGGGTGGTAAAGAAGGCTTTTGGCACAATGCCCTTCATCAGTCAGGAAACTAAATATAGAGGTTGGTATAGACAAAAATCCTGGAGTAACTCAGCAGGTCAGGCAGCACCTCTGGAAAAAATGGATAGGCGATGTTTTGGGTCTGAAGAAGGGACCCGATCCAAAAGAACACTTGAACAGGCTAAAACTTAGAAGAGTGCGAGGGGGCTTGATTGAAACATTTAAGATCTTGACGGAGAGGATATTTCCTTTGATGGGAGAATCGAAAATTAGGGCTCATTATTTTAAAATAAGCGATCACCCACTTCAGACAGTGATCAGGCAAATTTTATTCTCTCAGGAATCTTTGGAACTATCTTCCTCAAAAAGGTAGTAGAAGCAAAGTCTTTGCATATGTTTTAATCAAGATCAAGATGGAATCTTTCAAACCACGTGTGAAAACCTGTGGGTATTTGGAAATGCAGTGTTGAAGTTCAAATCAGATCAGCCATGATTTCATTAAATTGTGGGGCAAAAGCTATGGCCTCCTTTTGTGTTTTTACATCTGTATAGTATCTTAATTGCAAGGCTGATTTCCACCTCATGCTTATCAGTGGAGGTAGAATGAAGGTCACACCTCGTGCAAGTGGGTGGCTGTGCTGACTGCAAGGGACAGTTGGTATTGCTGTATTCAATGGTCAGGAAAATAAAAAAATCACTGGGAACTTGGAAGGCTGCACGCTTGCCCCCAATCACAAATAGGCCAATCAGAAATGATCATCTGACTTTTCTGTTCATATAACCATATAACCATATAACAATTACAGCACGGAAACAGGCCATCTCGACCCTTCTAGTCCGTGCCGAACACATAATCTCCCCAAGTCCCATGTACCTGCGCTCAGACCATAACCCTCCATTCCTTTCCCATCCATATAACTATCCAATTTATTTTTAAATGATAAAAACGAACCTGCCTCCACCACCTTCACTGGAAGCTCATTCCACACAGCTACCACTCTCTGAGTAAAGAGGTTCCCCCTCATGTTACCCCTAAACTTCAGTCCCTTAATTCTCAAGTCATGTCCCCTTGTTTGAATCTTCCCTACTCTCAGTGGGAAAAGCTTTTCCACGTCAACTCTGTCTATCCCTCTCATCATTTTAAAAACCTCTATCAAGTCCCCCCTTAACCTTCTGCGCTCCAAAGAATAAAGCCCTAACTTGTTCAACCTTTCTCTGTAACTTAGTTGCTGAAACCCAGGCAACATTCTAGTAAATCTCCTCTGTACTCTCTCTATTTTGTTGACATCCTTCCTATAATTAGGCGACCAAAATTGTACACCATACTCCAGAATTGGCCTCACCAATGCCTTGTACAATTTTAACATTACATCCCAACTTCTATACTCAAGTATAGCCACAATGTTATTGGTACAAATGACAAGTTTTCCTCTCTGTCTCTTTGGTCAGATTTAAGAAAAACATCTCTCTCTATTCAATAGTCTGTTAATATTATTAAGGCTGTGTCTTTTATGAAACAAAAGCAAATTATGTATTAATGTTGTCTAAACATTTCTAAACCAGGGCAAGACATGTAGTTACAGATTACCTTTCGTTGTAATGCAACTCATGTTAATTTATGATCTTTCATATACAGATTTGGAATTATTGTTAATGTAATAAACTATAAAACAATGAGTCAGGTTATCAAAGTAAAATTTTCTTTGTTTTGCAATATATTCATATTTGCAGCTTTCTCAATCCCTTTGGAACCTGAAGGAAACTTTTTTGACAAGCTAAGGCTGGTTAAACTTTATTCGGAACTATTTATGCTGGGTAGGATCTTTTAACGATATCCAAGTCTATGCTCTCTTTACTTATTTATTGGTTATTAATATTTTAAATTGTGTCTCGTCATCCCTAAAACAAATTTGAAGTAAGCGAACTATGACATGCATGTTAATTATTTAAATACTGCAAAAAATATATATAAAGGAAGCCAAAGAACTTTGACCAGACATGTTACATAAAGTTGCAGCTTTCTATTTATTTATTTATTTATTTGCAAGGCTGCTAAAAATTGAAATTTTGGATGTCAATTGTATTTTCCCCTGTTTCAACCTAGCATTGGCTCTGATAAAGTAAATGGATAATATCTGATTTCATTCAGTGGCTGATAAATGAAAGGTGAATAAAAATGGCATGTGGTATGCAGCATGGAGCATGGGGTATTTTACTATGTTAGACTGGTGTATAAATGTTGTGACATTGATTGCAAATTTCATTCCAAACCATTGAAATCAATAGAAATGAAAATCAGCATTCGCAATCCTTGTTTTACACTTGGCCGCAATCTGAATATTTGACACCTAGAATCTTCCTGCCATCCTGTCCCCTGCTTCTACCATGCCTCATTTTCTAATGTGCCTTCTTGACTGATGCATGAAAGGAAAGGAATGAGTGAAGTCACATACTGTACATCGAAGGGCTGATTGTTTAACTTCTGTCTTCAATATTGTCAGGCTTGTCTTGCCATTGTAAAGAATAAGTCCAAAAGGGAAATAGTAATAAACTCTTTATTATTCATCAGCCAGCCTGATATGAGAAGAAGATAAACTTACCAAGGACATAATATGGGATAGACCCAAAAATGCTATAAACAAATTGCATTTTGGGGACTCATACTAGGAACGTCACGTCTGACAAAATCACATGAGTTTTTTTAAAGCATTACAAATAAAAGAAATACCGTGAAAAATGTGAATTTGGATTTATTTAAAAATACATTTAACATGATGCTGCAAATCTGTAATGGGTAAAGTTATTGAGGGAAGTGTGTTAGCATGGATAAAAATACAAAGAGTACATAACAGAAAGCTGCAGATGCATTTTGACCAGGAAATAATGTCACTCAAGGATAGCACAGTGGCACAGCGAGAGAGTTGATGCCTTAGTGCCAGAGACCTGGGTTCGATCCTGTCTACGGGTACTGTCTGTACGGAGTTTGTACGTTCGCCCTATGACCTGTGTGGGTATTCTCCGGGAGCTACGGTTTCCTCCCACATTCCAAAGACGTTGAGGTTTGTAGGATAATTGGCTTGGTAAAGATTGTAAATCGTCCCTAGTGTGTAGGATAGTGTCAGTGTGCAGGGATCGCTGGTCGGCGCAGAGTTGGTGGGCCAAAGGGCCTGTATACGGGCTGCATCTCTAAACGATAAAACTAAAGGGCTTATGTTTGAGCCAATAATATTTATATTCAATGTGTACACTTGAAAATAGGAAACACACATCTGAATTATAGACGCCATAAAACTAAGGATTGTGGTGAGTTATGGAGAGGATTGTAAATTACTCAGTGGGACCTAAACAGATTAATAGAATACCCTCAAAGATGTTAGAGTGAATTTAAATTGAAGCCGTGATATATATTTGGCTGCAAAGAGAAGGAAATTGCATAAATGCTGAACAGTAAGCTGTTAAAAGTAGAGGAATAGGAAATCTTGAAAATACTTACAAATATATAAAAAACAATAAAGTTACAAAAAAATTGAACCAAACTCCTGAATAGAGGATCAAATGTCAAAACTAAAGAGGCCTTTCTAAATGTGTAAAACCTGTTTGGTAAAATATATATTAAAATGTCTGAACTGACCTACCCAAAACCTGGAAACCAGTCATCAATTGTAGACCCGCAAAGATATAGAAACATAAAAACATAGAAAATAGGTGCAGGAGTAGGCCATTCGGCCCTTCGGCCCTTCGAGCCTGCACCGCCATTCAATATGATCATGGCTGATCTTCCAACTCAGTATCCTGTACCTGCCTTCTCTCCATACCCCCTGATCCCTTTAGCCACAAGGGCCACATCTAACTCCCTCTTAAATATAGCCAATGAACTGGTCTCAACTACCTTCTGTGGCAGAGAATTCCAGAGATTCACCACTCTCTGTGTGAAAAATGTTTTTCTCATCTCGGTCCTAAAAGATTTCCCCCTTATCCTTAAACTGTGACCCCTTGTTCTGGACTTCCCCAACATCGGGAACGCATCTAGTCTGTCCAACCCCTTAAGAATTTTGTAAGTTAATATCCCTCAAAACCTTTTTTTGTACCTGTCCAAATGTCTTTTAAATGTTGTTATAGTTTCCGCCTCATCTACCTCTTCTGGCAGCTAATCCCATATACCCACCACACTCTGTATGAAAAAGGTGCACTCAAATTCCCATTAAAGTTTTCCCCTCTCATCTTAAACCTTTGTCCTCCGGTCCTTTATTCCCCTACTCTGGGAAAAAGACTCCCATCTCCCATAGTGCATCTCCTCTATCTATTCCCCTCATGATCCTATCCACCTCTACAAGAGCACCTTTCATCCTTTTACGCTCCAAGGAATGCAGTACTAGCCTGCCTAATCTCTCCCTTTAGCTCAGATCCTCTAGATCTGGCAACATTCTCGTAAATCTTTTCTGCACCCTTTCCAGCTTAACAACATCTTTCCGATAGCAGGGGATGTAAATTCAACACAATACTCCAGTTGTGGCCTCACCAGCGCCTTGTACAGATGTAACATAACATCCAAACTATACTCAGTACCCAGACAGATGAAGGCAAATGTGCCTGTGATGCCACTTTCAAGGAACTATATACCTGTACTCTTAGATCCCTCTACTCTACACCACTCCCCAGAGCCCGACCATTTACTGTGAAGGCCCTGCCCTGGTTAGACTTCCCAAAATGCAACACCTTACATTTATCTGCATTAAACTCCATTAACTATTCCTCTGCTACTTGCCCACTAGTTCAATGTTATTCCACTTTCATTTCCATTCCCTGCACACGTGGACGACAGATGGCACAATGGGCTAAGTGTTCGGCTGGCAACCGGAAGGTAGCTGGTTCGAATCCCGCTTGGAGTGCATACTGTCGTTGTGTCCTTGGGCAAGACACTTCACCCACCTTTGCCTGTGTGTGTGAATGTAATTATGTGAAGCACTTTGGGGTCAATGCAAGTTGACTAAAAATGTGCTATATAAATAAAGAAATTTAATTTAATTTAGAGGCAATTTACAGACACCAATTAACCTACAAACCCGCACAATTTTGCGATGCCGGAGGAAACCATTGCACCTAGAGGAAACCCATGTGGTCACAGGGAGAACGTGTAAACTCCATACAGACAACAACCGAGGTCAGGATTGAACCGAGGTCTCTGGCACTGTGCCACTAAACTGCATTATAGCGCTTGATGAGATAGAGACAGAGTTTACATTTCAGGTCGAACACCTTTCACCAGAACAGACCTGGCTGAGAGCACAAATCAGCATACAGTTTGAGTCCACTTTTATAAAAAGAAAACCCTGAATTTTTAGTACAATAAATAGGCTATGCATATCTTGAAAACCATGTGTGAGTTTATTATGAGCAGCCTAGTATTATTGATTTGGCATGTTAGATGAGCTGTCAGTAGATATTGTATTGTTGATTTTGACTCTCAAAGCAGACATGCTTCCTTTAATTGCAGCTTTGTTTGTGAATAGGGGGAGGATACCTGTGTTGAACTGACTCTGATGGATTAGCATCATTTAATGTTTGTCAATATTTGGTAAACCCATGGGCACCCAACAGTTCTGCCATGCTTCATCTTAAAGCTGTCACATAAGCCTAGTGTGGGATTTTAATACATGGACATCTAATACATAATTCAGCCAAGAGGAAAAGCTATTAAATTCTGAATTTTTTTTCCCAAGCTGTTTTATGATGGAGGACATGCACACAGTCCCATCATCTCTTGTTAATGCAGACTTCTTTACAAACAAAATGATCCTTTAATGGATAGGGAAAATTTGCATTCGATAGCAAACAGGGGAGAGTACATGACTGGTAAACATATAAAAAATGCATTAGTTCCCACTCGCTGTCCATCATCTTATATCAGAGCAGTTTTAATCACTGCAAAAGCACAAATTCATAGATGAAGCAGCACATTTGTATTGTTGGCATCCAAATACACTTACATAAAGACCTCAACTGCACAAACTCGTCATTTTTATACATCAGCTATAGTGAAAATATGATTTCTTCTCACCAAGCATGATGTTAATATTCACACCCTCATCAATATTATTCCTTCTTCTTTCCGTCAAGGTTTCCATATCCTTTTTTTATCTGCATAGGCCTGGTGCTGGGCTGTGCTGCAGTCTCCACCAGACCTGATGCCTAGGTTTTATTGCTGAAGTGTGACTAGACGATTAATGAATCCGGCTATTCAACAACAGCAATATTATTTTGCACTTATATTGCAATTGGAGCACAGTAAAATGTTCAAAGACAATCAAATGTGTGGCAAGAAAGCGATATCAAGACGCCTGACAAAGTTTAGATAAAATTGTAATTTTAACGGAGTCTGAAAGCAGGTGGAGAGGGGTTTTCAGAGTAAGGACCTGGGTGACTGAAGACCTGACAACAAATAAAGACACAAAGTGTTGGAGTAACTCGACGGGTCAGACAGCATCTCTGGAGAACATTGATTGGTGAAGTTTCGGGTCAGGACCTTTCTTCAGACTGATCCTGAAAACAAATAGCAAAATGAAATTAGAGGAAGGAAGGTTAATTATCAGAGTTTTGTGTGACTAGATTAATTTAAACTGATAAGTAAAATGTTAGGAAATGCAGGGATTTGATCAGGAGACTAGTTTTAGGTGCAAGTTACTGATGACAGGAGATGATGGAGAGGTATCACCGAGTCCTGTTTTGTGCTCACTCTATGTCCAATGCTACAAACCTTCCACTGAAAGCCAATCACTAGCATTCATCCCTATTAATCCCTATTCATTCTCTCAATTAGTGTAGGCTCATTGAAGCTAACTGTAATATCCCAATGCCATGATGTCAATGATAATAAAATGATCAGGAATACAACCACAGAACAAATTCTATTGAGTCACTGAGGCAAAAGGAAATAAATAAATCGAAGGAATAAAGCAACAATTAAGTTGACAATACTTAATTTCTGCCTAGTGTTCATGTTTATTTTTCTTCCCTTTGATAAAAGGATATCATATGGACAATAACAGGCCAGGGGTTCTATTGAAGTTTGTGTATTAGGTTATTTTGTCTTTGGTTATTTATTGGGTATTTTGTTCTTTTTTCTCCAACATTGCCTTACAGCACCAGAGACCCGGGTTTGATCCTGATCCTGCTGTATGCATGGAGTTTGTATGTTCTCCCTATGACTGCGTGGGTTTTCCCCAGGTGCTCTGGTTTCCTCCCATACTCCAAAGATGTACAGGTTTGCAGGTTCATTGGCTTCGCTAAAATTGTAAATTGTCCCTCGTGTGTGCAGGATAGTGTGTGGGGATAGCTGGTCGGTGCGGACTCGGTGGGATGAAGGGCCTGTTCCACGCATATCAAAGTATATCATAATACATCAGCGCATATCCAAATATATTTATGAACGTTTTACTGCAACACCTTATATAACTTAAAACAAAAAATACCAGCAACAAATTAAAACTGAAAGAATCCAATGACAAAGAGAAAAATACTTTGGGTTAATGATATATGTGTTAGATGTAGCCAGTAAACCATGCTGAATTGATTAAAGCTAGAACTGAATGATTGGTCCAGATGTTCGCTCCTGTTAAAAAATTAGACAATGGGGAACATGAAACTGTGCAGTTATTATGAATTCCATTATAATGAGCTGAACACATTGGAGCATTTTGCTGCCACAAGATTATAGACAATGCCAATTATTTAAATTGCATTTCAGAAATATGGAAAATTCTGAAACTAGAGCAAATTTTGCATTGATTTTGTGCTTTGGACATGTTCTGGATGATATTAATTTTCTATTGTGATGTTAATTATTTTCTCTTGGATTTATCAGGGTGAAGGATGTCAATGCTGGGAATTAACTGTTTTCTCAATTTTATACTTGTTGTCTGAGTTGAATACTTCCAAGTCAGGATGGAACAAATTGCAAGTAAACAAGGAATGGTTCAACCCAGCACCAAAAATGCTTCAGGCCAATCTCAGCCGAATTGTTTAGGTTTACGTTTATTATTCCCACATGTACTGAGACAGTGGAAAGCTTTTGTTTACATGCTATTCAATCAAATCAGATAATATGTGTAGGAAAGAACAGCAGTTGCTAATAATAATAATAATAATAATAATAATAATAATAATAATAATAATAATAATAATAATAATAATAATAATATTAATAATAATAATAATAATAATAATAATATAGGTGAATACAATCAAGCCAAATGGAACTACAAGAGGTAGAGTTAAGAGAAAGATACAGAGTGAAGAACATAGCTCTCAGCATTTCAGCATAACAGTTTAGTTTAGTTTGGAGATACAATGCGGAAACAGGCCCTTTGGCCCATCAAGCCCACGCCAACCTGCGAACCCCACACATTAACACTATCCTACACACATTGGGGACAATTTTTACATTTATACCAAGCCACTTTGCCTACATACCTGTACGTCTTTGGAGTGTGGGAGGAAACCGAAGGTCTCGGAGAAAACACACGCAGTCACGGGGACAACGTACAAACTCCCTACAGACTGTAGTCAGGATCGAACCCGGGTCTCCGGCGCTGCAAGCGCTGTCAGGCAGCAACTCTACTGCTGCACCACCGTGCCGCCCAATTGTTGGATAGTTCCAATGAAAAAAAAGTCCAATGTCCACAATGAGATATGTTAGAGAATTGGAACTATACCCTAGCTTCTGGATGAAGCTTTCAGGTAATCCATGGACTTGATAGACATGATGTGTCATTTCTATGCCCAGTCCTGCATCAACAATGACAACAAACATCCAGTGTATTTATTGCCATATTAGGAAAATGTATGTTCGTTCGGACATGAACTAAAGTAGCCCAACTTGAGGAAGGATGTTTTAAGACTGTGATGAAAATCGTTGGTGTATTGAAACTGGGCATGATTTGCATCCAATCAATAAATTGTAAGTGAACAATGTGATGATGATTCATAAAAGGTTCCTTTTTCTGCTGTAACTTCTTCCTATCAGATATTAGTTTAATGTATTTATTTCATTCCAAACCTTTATACCTATCTACCAGAATCATAGAGACATACAGCACAGAAACAGGCCCTTTGGCCCAACTTGCCCATACCGACCAAAATGCCCCATCTATACAGGGTTACAGGGGTTTCCTTTATTGTCATTCAGACCGAAGTCTGAACGAAATTTCGTACTGATCTGATCTGCATATGTTTGGTCCATATCCCTCCAAACCTTTACTATTCATGTTTCTGTCCAAATGTCTTTTAAATGTCGTTATAGGACCTGCCTCAATTACCTCCTCTGGTAGCTTGTTTCACATGCCCACAACCATCTGTGTGAAAAGGTTGCCCCTAGTGTTCCTATTAAAAATATCACTATTATGCCTCCACAATCTCTAAAGCCACCTCTCTCAGAACCTTAGGGTGCAGTCCATCTTCTTATCCACCTTCAGCCCTTTCAGCTTCCCAAGCACCTTCTCCTTAGTAATAGCCAATTTAATGGCATCTGCAACCTTACTTATTGTGTCTAGGACATTTTCATCCAAATAGTTGATATAAGCCACAAACAACAAAGGGCCCAGCATTAATCCCTGAGGCACACCACAGGCGAGAAACACCATGTGAATCATCATCCTCTGCTTCCTTCCTTGAAGCCAATTTTCTGTCCAGTCGGCTAGTTCTTCCTGGACCCCATGTAATCTAACCTTCTACAACAGCCTACCATGCATAAATCTTCTTTAAAAATGTTGCACAGAATTACAATCGCATTACAGTGAATTCAGTAAGTTTAAAGGGATTGTAGAAAATGGGATCCTGGGCACCAATGAGTTGGATGAGATTGTGGGGTCCAGAGACACTGTGAATCAGATGGGAGCTCGGGAAATGGAACCCCCGTTCATTGATAGGGAGCAAGGAAAGCAGGGACCAGTGAGATGGAAGGGATTGGGATTCAAATTAGTTGATTGAGGGCACAGGAACTAGGGCTGCTATAGATGCAAGGGAGTCGATATATGGACACACTTATCTGTTTTGTAGTAAATGCCTAATATGTTCTGTGTGCTGAAGCAAAGCAAGAATTTCATTGTCCTATACAGGGACACATGACAATAAACTCACATGAACTTGAACTTGAACTTGAGTGTGGCAGCATCACCTTGCGAGCCAAATAGCAAACCATCACGATTTCTACAGAGCCATAGAGAAATCCAATAGCCACATGGGACAGCCATATAGCGGATTTTCTGAATTTTACTGCAGTGAATTTGTCAACGGTGAATGAAGATTTGGAAGGAAATCTGTGGCATTGGTGCTTTTGAACAACTTTTGTGCTGATATAATGGACGATAGCCTCAAATAAACCAATGTCCTGTATTTTACAAGAAGGCTACTCCAGGAAGAAGGAACAAAAAGCTAAACCTCAATTCAAGCAGGACACAGGAGCTGTATTTCACTTGATTTTAATCTGAGAGTTTGATGGCAATGGATGTAGTTTCGATTTTTTTGAACAAAGTTCAAAATCATCAAAAAACTTGCAAAGGTAAAGTTGTGCATTACAACTCAGTTAAAAATATTGGTCCTGTGTTTATGAATGAGGACATTAAGAGAAAAAATGTACATTATGGGCACAGGAAAAAACACTCCTTTAAATTCACAATGTTTCATGTGATTTACATTGTTTGAGGTATATGGATCCTGTCTTTGGATTGCCACAGATCATTTATGAAGGTGTGAATAATTCTCAGCTTGCTTGAGGTAAATAATATTCCTATCTCTTGTGGGCACTGTTAGTTCCCACAGAGACCATTTAGTTACATGTGCGGCAGCTAAATCTTATATTGAGACACTGTCTATTCATTCTTCTTATTACCATCTTTTACTCAGGCATATATTTTACTCTTTCTTTCTGACTCAACATTTTAACTCTTACTCCACTTAATCCAGTTACTCCACTTCCCTTGAGCATCATCACTGTATTGAAAGCTAATCAGTTGCAAAGAGTTTTAGTTCAGCTCGTTCCAAACCTTAGAAAATAATATCACTTTATAAACCTCCGACTGTTAAAATCCAGGTGTGGTGTCATTCAAAGGTAATTCCTTGTATGTGTACATACTTGGCCAATAAACTAATGCATTCATTCATTCATTCATCCATTCATTCATTCATTCATTCATTCATTCATTCATTCATTCATTCATTCATTCATTCATTCATTCATTATGTCATCTTTTTAACTTATTTTTGACATCTGTAGTATATTTATCTTTGAGGCTCTAACAGTCTGATTTTCAATGGAAAAGTAATTTGAATTTTAAGGGAAAAAGTAAGAGCTTTCAATTTATTGAGAGTTAAAATGTTTATAGCATGGTATTAACAAAGAAGAGCAATTTTAAATATGTTGCTTTCTCCTGTGATGGAGGTGGCACAGCAAGAAAAAAAGAAAACAAAGTTTTAAAGGCTTTAAAATTAATGATTTTGTTTCGTCCTTCCAGAAGAGGAAACACTGATAAGAAATTTATCTTCACAAATATATTATCACACTGATGGTTAGATCATTAAACAGTGATTCATAGCCACTTCTCACATCAGCAATAATATGTAATTTATCCAAATACATCAGAACAGGAAAGAGGCCTTTCAGCTCCAATTCCATTTTAATAAAGCAGTTCTGAAAATACTTATGATCAGCACATGACTGCAAGATAAATAGCTTATATTACTGCTGTATATTACTCGAAGATAAAAGGGAACCATTTATTTTCATTTCTCCCTTCACAAACAAATCTAAGGGCTTTAAATGGAATTTTTACGCCTATCTGCAGATGTGGAACATCTCTGAATTTAATGCTCCCTTTTAAGGAGTGGTTATAAAATATTGACATTTTTAAGCTACATCCTCATTATTTTGGGTGTTTGGAAGTCATATTTCGACACTATTTCATCATCATTTTATCACAAACATAAATTGAAATAAAAATGCAAAAAGGTCATTATTTGCATCCAATAATGAAATAAAGGTTAAAAAAAGTAATGATTACGTCCTACTGAAAATATGGAAACAGTTTGGCCTATCACGTCCACAGCATTTTTGAGAGAGCTTTCCGGTTTGTCCCACAATGCTACATTTTCTCAATTAACCTTGTAATTTTTGTTTTTTAAATCTATATCTATATTTTGTTTTTCTGAATATTACTTATCATGTTGCATGCTCTATCTTTAGAAACAATGCCCCTAGATCATCACAGTTTGCTGTTTAAAAATAAAATTCTTCTCATTATTTTATGTTGCTTTGCTGAAAAATATCGCCGTCACTGGTTGCAGATCCTTTTGCAAATAGAATTAGTTTCTTGTGTTTTGCAAATGGGTCATATCCAAAATGGTTAGGTAATTTCCTCAGATGATCGATTTACTCAGTTTCTCGCCATGTGTGGTACTTTAGCACAGAGGTGCAGCGATAGGGATGGTACCTCACAGCGCCAGAGACCACAGTTCAATCCTGACCATGGGTGCTATTTGTGAGGAATATATACGTTCTCTTGTGACCACATGAGTTTCCTCCCACATTCCAAAGACATGCTGGTTTGTAGGTTGATTAGCCTCTGTAAATTGCTCTAAATGTGTAGGATGCAAAAGTGGGATAACATAGAATTAGACTGACCAGGTGATAGAGGATCGACGTGGACTTGATGGTCGGCCTGGACTTGAAGGGCCAAAGAGCTTGTTTCCACAAGATATCTTTATATTCTTAATTGGGAATTATTTTCACAACACTTGAAGAAAAACAATAGCATCATTATCCAATTTCTATATGAAAAATTTGGTGTAGTATTTATATAATTCTTTCAGTCTCCAACATGTTACCCAGTTTCTTCAACCATTGATTATTTCCAATCCTTAACTCTACCCTAAATACCAATATGCTCAGTGAAAGTAATTGTATTTCCCTGTCCATTTTTCTTATACCTTTCCCTCCTCACTTATTTCCTTTTCTGCATCTTTCTGAACTTTTACATGCTCAGAAAGATGAAGCTTTGAATAAACATATTACTAAAACATTTTTAAATGTAGTACTAAAACTAAAACTTTTCAAAATGTTTCAAAATTGCAGCTAAATAAATTATGAAATACTAGCTAGATTTGGCCTTCAACCAATATCTAGCATTGCATCTCTTTACCTCTTAACTATGCCTGTGTCTGCCCTGCACAAAGATTAGGTTTACTGGACAATCAAAGACTTGGATATGAACACATATATCACTGACTGTGTTATGTTAAGTCACATAATTATACATTATTTAGCAGTCAGTATCCATATTTCTCACCCCATGTGAAGAAGAATTAATATCCAGCACATACAAAGCTGAAGGCTGACTGTGCAGATATTACTCTGAGCTTGTGCAATAACGCAAATGAGTACCAGATGAATAATGGATTTATTCCATGTCCCTTTCATTAGTTATGAATGAAAGTTTTTTTTTTACATTCTTCATTCTTTAATAATATAATGGCTTTTGGGAAAAAGAAGACTGTATTGCGATAGATTTTCTATTGCATGGTACACCAGATGTATATGCTGTTTTGAGGCACACTTTCAATCTCCAACTAATTGTTTACTGTATATATGCTACATGACATCTTTTGTCTGAAAATCAAGAGATTGCAGAAGGGGTTTACCAGAATGCTTCCTGGATTAGAAGGAACTAGCAATGAGATGTTGGACAAATGTTTTGTTTTCTCTAGAGAGTTATAGACAGTGTAGACAATCAGAACCTTTTTTTCCCGTGGTGGAAATGTCAAAGACAAGATACTGTTTTAATGTTTAAGGCATCGGATGGTGAAAATCTAAAGGAGATGTGCAGGGCATTTTTTTTAAACAAAAATATGCTGCCTAATGTTGTGGTGGAAGCAGACACATTAGTGGTGTTTAAGAGTCTTGTAGATAGGCAAGCGGATATGCAGAGAATCGAAGGAAATGAATCATGTGCAGGCAGAAGAGATTAATTTGGCATCGTTTTCAGCACAGATATTGTTGGTCAAAGGGCAAGTTTCTCTTCTCAACTCTTCTCAACTCAATATCTATATCCAATATCTGAATGTGATTGGTAAATCTATCTGTACAAAGTGCACCTTGATGAATATGATTCCCAGCTTCTGCTGTATTTTTTAAAATGTTCATCGCATTTGATTTGTTGACCTTTCTGATAAAGATAATACTTTAGAAAAGTGAGAAAATTACTTTATATTAAGAGGGGGTTTTGTAAAATGAATATGGGAAATGCCTGTTATAGAACACAGACTAAATGTGTAATTAGTTTAAAAACTGAAAGTTAGAGCATGCTTCTCTGTCAATTGATGCTGCTTGGCCTGCTGAGTAATTCTAGTATCTCTTAAAAGCATTACATTCTGTCTAAATTAATAATTCTAAATGTACACTTGTTTAGTCGAGTGTCGAGTGAAGAAGGGTCTCGGCCTTAAATGTCAACCATTCCTTTTCTCCAAAGATGCTGCCTGTCCCACTGAGTTACTCCAGAATTTTGTGTCTATCTTGGATATGAAGTTAAAATGGATGGAGGGATTTGTAATTCAAATTAACCATGATCTCATGGAAAAAGCTCAAGGGACTGAATATCTTACTTCTGTTGCTACTTATACACTTCCTATCAGTATTACACTTATGTTCTTGGACACGTTTCCACTTTGTCACACTGTTGCATCAGACTCATTGGATTTGATCCAAATGTAAAGTCACATGTCGCCATGAGCAGCTGCTATTGATATATCATTTCATTGCCATCCTCCCTTTTTAAGCTACCTACGCAACTTTCTAATGTGAATAGTGCTTCTTGAAGGCTAAACACAGGTCCATTTGAATTACTTTATTTGAAAGGAAAAGTCTTTCTCAATGTACTAAGTTCAGAGTATACAATCACGTTCAGAGTTCAAAAATAAACACTCCCTATCAAACACATATTTCAACAGATTCTAATAGTTTCCACTTTAATTGTCTTGGCCTGTTTCCCAACTTGAGATTCTGATCAACAAACAAACAAAACAACTGCATCTGGAGCTGACGAAATGTGCAGGAAGAAACGACAGATGATGGTTTAAACCAAATATAGACACAAAATGCTAGAGTAACTCAGCGGGACAGGCAGCATGTCTGGAGAAAAGTAATGGGTACATCTCCCTATATTTCTGTTCTATATCTCTCTACATCACCGTAAATATCTCTGTTTCCCATTCCCCCGACTCTCAGTCTGAAGAATGGTCTCAACCCGAAACGAGATACTGCATTGTCCCAGCATTGTTACTTCAACATTTTGTGTCTATCTTCGGAAAAAACTGCATCACTAGATTGAGATAAGCTTGATTTTGTTTCTCAGCAACCATTTTTTATCACCCCCTATAGAATATAAGAAGCTCACATCATATTAAACAAACAAATGCTCTCTTTCATTGTGGCCATGCTGGGACGTGGGTCATATGATATCAAGAATTAAAAAAGGAAAGTTAACAAAAGTAAAGTAAAAAAAAGTAAAAGAACCAACCACCATTTCTTTAAAACAACTAGAATGTCCACCAATATTGGTATCAATATTGGTATCCGACCTCTCTGTCCTGGGTCTCCTCCATTGCCAGAGTGAGCAACAGCGGAAATTGGAGGAACAGCACCTCATATTCCGTCTGGGGTCCTTGCGCCCTTATGGCATCAACATTGAATTCCCCCAATTTGGCTAGCCTGTGCTGTCCCCTCCCCTTCCTTCACCCTCTAGCTGTCTCCTCCCACCCTCCCATCCGCCCGCCCTCGGGCTCCTCCTCCTCCCTTTTTCCTTCTTTCTTTCCCCACCCCCCATCAGTCTGAAGAAGGGTTTCGGCCCGAAACGTCGCCTATTTCCTTCGCTCCATAAATGCTGCTGCACCCGCTGAGTTCCTCCAGCAATTTTGTGTACCTTTGGTATCAATATTGATGGAATTAATATATGCATCAGTCCAGAGGAGCTTTAGTTTTTACATTGAAACAAAAATATTGTCAAGTGTTATGCTTGTCCTTGCCCATTTGATTTCCTTAATATTTTACCTAGTAAGTTGGTGGAAGTGCAGGATGGAAAAAGTGCAAAGTCATGTTCAGGACACCTGAAACCTGAAAGAAAAAGAAAGAGTAAAAGTGAAGATAGACATGAAACGCTGGAGTAACTCAGCGGGACAGCAGCATCTCTGGAGAGAAGAAATGGGTGACATTTCGGGTGGAGATCCTTTTTCATCAGTCTGAAGAAGGGTCTCGATCCAAAACATCACCCATTCCTTCTCTCCATAGATGTTACCTGATGCAGCAGTTACTCCAGCTTTTTGTGTCTATCGTCGGTTTAAACCAGCATCTGCAGCTCCTTCCTACACAATGAGTTAAGGTATATCTCCATAAGTGAACTATTGCAGAATGTAGGGTGCAAAGGTTTAGAAAGAATATTGAGTTTAATTTTAAATTGGGTACATAAAGAGAAATGAAAACAAGAATGACCAAAATTGCACTAAGCGAAAGAGAGAAAAAAAAACTTGCAATAAAGCATCTCTAGCAGCAATTTTTTAGTATTTAATCGAACATCTGTCATTATCTGAAGTTGCAGCAGTACTTCTGCATAAATAAATGTAAGTGCTATTTTCCTCACCATTATTTTGTCGGCAACTTTTGGGCATTTTTTTAAATTCATTCCTCGAGTGTTGACAAGGGCAGCATTTATTTCCCAAAGTTAATTGCCCCTGGGAAACTAATGGTAAACTGATTTTTGAAGTAGTTGCAGTGAGTTGGTACATCAAAGCAGCCTGTAAGGCCGTTTCAGAGTGTAGTTAAGCATCAGCCACGTTCCTAAGGATCTACAGTCATTTATGTTAACTAGGTAATGTTTGCTTCCCCGAAGGACATTAGTGAACCAGATGGATTTTTAGAACAATCCAGTAGTTTAATTATTGATACCAGCGTTTTATTCCAGGTTTATTTAACTAACTGAGTTTAAATTCCCCAGCTGCTGTGATAGGATTTGAACTCTCTCTGGATCATTAGCCTAGGCCAGAGGATTACCTGTCCAGGAACAGAACCACTGCAAAGCTATTCCTGTAAATTGTATCCAAAGCTATTTCATTCATGAAATACAAATAAGACTTCACAATTATATTCCACAATGTTCATGCTATTCACAGGCTATTCCTGCACTATTATAGGTATAAATACCTACCATTCCAATGGAATTGAAAAATAAATACAATCACTATTTTTGTGTACAATGGATATAATCCTAGTTCAATAAAACTTTAAAAAGTAATCTGAGATCTTGGTTACAACATTATATAAAAAAAATGTGTAAGAAGGAACTGCAGATGCTGGTATAAACCGAAGATAGACACAAAAAGCTGCGGTAACTCAGCGGGACAGGCAGCATCTCTGGAGAGAAGGAATGGGGGACGTTCCGGGTCGAGACCCTTTTTCAGACTCATTTCGGATCGAGACCCTTCTTCAGGCATCATTTCGGGTCGAAACCCTTCTTCAGGTCTGAAGAAGGGTCTCGACCCGAAACGTCACCGAAACGACCCGAAACGTCAAGTGGGAGCGCGACTACGATGTTTTTAAGGCTCAAAATGGCAATAAGCTGTAAAATATCACTCCCTCCCCTCCTCTCTCTTCCCCTCCCCTCCTCCATTACCTCGCCATCCCTCTTCCTACCCCTATCCTCCTCCTTTCCCCCTCATCCCCAGCACTCCCTCCCCCTCCTCTTCACCCTCCATCTTTTTTCCCCTCTCCTCCTCCCCTGACCAACTCCCTCCATCACTTCTCCCTCCCCCTCCGTGATTAATTTTTAAATGGAATTCTCAATGAAATTTTTTTTCTTTAACATAACCTAAACACAATGTTAGCTGTTAATGAAAATGGAAGAATTTGATTAAAACTGAGTTTTTTTAAAATTGTGATTTATTTAGGAAAATTAGATTCAGGATCCCATTGCGACGTCTTTGTAACGCAGCTGATGGAAGGGCAAGTGGGGTGGGAGATTGCAACCCCTCTGTTTGAGTTCTACGGCTCCCGGCCCCGACTCCAACCACACTCACTGGCACTAACATTTTCACACAAAGGGTGGTGGGTGTAAGGAACAAGTTGCCAGAGGAGGTAGTTGAGGGTGGGACTATCCCAACGTTTAAGAAATAGTTGGGCAGGTACATGGATAGGATAGATTTGGAGGGATATGGACCAAACACAAGCAGGTGGGACTATTAGCCATGTGGGAAAGTTGGGCCGAAGGGCCTGTTTCCACACTGTATTATTCTATGACTCTCTGACTCTAATTTGAATTTTCATTGAAAGCTAATATGTTCATGATAACATGGAGTTTCCATGTGTTTTCATTCCAACATCATCCAATGATATGCAATGTGGCAGCCACTCAAAAGGAAATAATCAGTCAGCAATTAAAATTAGAACGTGACCGTAGCCATTGTTATTGGGTGAACTGTGCATCCAGTTTTCCAGTATTGGTCTAAAAGTAATAAGGAGCAAAATGATTGAAATTAGGCTCTGCATCACTGCTTTTGGAAATACAACTTTAAATAAGCAAACTCCAGCAACAGAAGCACATGGGTCAGTACACGTTATAGATCAAAGACCCTAACACCAAAGTTAATATCCAAAATGTCATTTAAAAAAAAATGCTTGCAGCTCTAAGACAGAATTTGAAATGAGTGAGGGGGAAGAAAGCAATAAAAGTTTTAAATTTGACAACATCAGATGAGAGTATTAGGAAAAGTTAAGAGCAATATTCAGGTTGCAGTGTTCAAAAAAGTTGATGGGATGATAAGGAAGATGCAATAACCAGAAGTGAAAAGGAATATCAAAGTAAACACAAGTAAAATATTTGTATATTAATATAAAACGTGGAATTGCCCTTAGTGTATGTTGTTGCATTGAGGGCTGAAGGCCTCATTCCTGTTCTGTACTGTCAACGTTTTCTGTACTGTCAACCCTGTTTGGGTATTATTTTCATATATTCCATACAATACATGAATCAGGAATTTTCAGCGTTACGAAAGAAGTTGATTCATTACTCCAAATTCATTAAACGTCAACATATTAGCTAATGTTCAAAATTCGCAAAAATATTTCAAAGGTCAAACTATATCTTATGCAATTTTCTTGCATTTACTTCTTGCATTGATTATATATTTATCATGTAAATGTAAGTAAATGTTGTTGGCTCACAGGACCAGCAACCCAGATTCAATCCTGCCCTCAGGTGTTGCCTAAATGGAGTTGGCAAATGTTTCCTGTGTCCTCATGAGTTTTCCTCAGATACTGTCATCTCTTACCATATCTCAAAAAATTGATGTTCAGTAGATTAATTGGGTACTGTACATTAACACTGAGTGGGTGGGCAGAGAAACAGGATGGAGTTCATGAAGATGTGAAAAAGACAGATTACAGGGAAATAAGCAGGGGGAATGGGATTGCTCTGAGATCCAGTATGAATTCAATGGCTTGAATAACTTCCTTCCATGTTGTAAATAAATACAAACTTATTTGCTTTCAAAAAGTTACTTGAAATAGAAAAAAATCAACAAAATAGATATATAGCGAACCGACAGAGGGCAATCTCTGCAGTGCCTCACGTGTATTCTCAGTTGGCAAGATTGAATGACGTATCCCACCATCCTATCCTATCCAAGTACCTATCTTTTAAATGCTCCAATTGTACCCACTTTTTTCCACATGCTCTGGAAGCTTGATCCAAATACCCGTCACACTCTATATGAAAAATCTGCCCCTCAGGTCCTTTTAATAAATCTTTCCCTTCGCAAACCTATGCTCTCCATTTTGAGACTCACCAACATTAGAAAAAGAAGGTGACCATCCACACTACCTATAAACCTCATGATTTTACAAACCTCGATATGTTCACTTCTCAGCTTCCTACGATCCAGGGCAAAACATCCTACCCTATCCTGCCTCTCCTTATATCTCAAATCCAACAGACCCAGACACATCTTTGTAAATCTTTTCTGAATCCTCTCTCTCTCGCTCATAAGTTATAGGAGTAGAATTAGCCATTCGGCCCATCGAGTCTACTCCGCCATTCAATCATGGCTGATCTCTGCCTCCTAATCCCATTTTCCAGCCTTTTCCCCAAAACCCATGACACCCATTCTAATCAAAAATGTGCCATTCACTGCCTTAAAAATATCCACTAATTTGGCAATGTGTTCCACAGATTAACTACCCACTGACCGTTAATTTTGAGGCTATGGCCTCTGGTACTAGACTCTCCCACCAGTGGAAACATACAGTACTTTCCACATCCACTCTATCTATGCCTTTCATTATTCTTTATGTTTCAATGAGGTTTCCCCTGTTCTCAGATAGCATAGGAAAACACAAAATATGCAAAATACCAAAGTGGAAACATTGTTCACTCTACTTCCCCTCCAGACACATCCCTCATATCCTAAGTTTTTAATCTCGTATCTCGTCTGAAGAGGAGACCCGGCCCGAAGCATCATCTATCCAGGTTCTCCAGAATCGCTGCCTTACCCGCTGATTTACCCCAGCCCCTTGTGTCCTCTAGTATCTCATATTGTTTCACGGTTTGTTGCAGCTGCGTGTGCTTTAATGTTTAACCAAATTCTAATACAATTTTAATAATTTTCTACATTTGATCTTGAATCTAAATGATACTAGACCAAGTGCGGACCCGTTGGGTCTGTTCCCCCAATGTGCGGTTGTGGGGGGGGAGGCGGCATGCAGCTTCACACACACTAACTATCCCCCCCCCCCCCACGCACTCACGCTAATTACCCCCCTTTATATTATATTAATATTATTAATTTGCTCCTTTTATCCCATAAACAACCTATCTACTGACGCATAGCCCCCAACTTGCAGTCACACCTAGAGAGGGGGGGGGGGGGGGGATAGAGAGTGAGGGCAGAGAGAGAAGGGGAAGAGACAGAGAGAGAGACAGAGACACAGTGAGAGGGGCAAGAGGGAGAGGGGGGTGGAGAGGAGGAGAAGAGGGAGGGTGGGTGAGGGGGGAAAGGTGGGGGAGGAGGGGAGGAGAGAGAGAGGGTGAGAGTGAGGGAGAGAGAGGGGGTGCTGCGCGGGGGGTGAGGGGGAGAGGTGGGACGCAGGGAGGGGGAGGGTGGAAGGTAGAGGGTAGGGGGTGTGGAGGGGAAGGGGTTTAGTGGAGGGAGGGAGGGGATGGAGGGGAGGAGGGGAGGAGAGAGAGAGGGGGAGAGGGAGAGAGGGGGAGGAGAGGGGGGGGAGGAGAGGGGGGGAGGGGAGGGGGGGAGGAGAGGGGGGGGAGGAGAGAGGGGGGGAGGAGAGAGGGGGGAGGAGGGAGGGGTGGAGGAGAGAGGGGGGACGAGAGAGGGGGAGGAGAAAGGGGGAGGAGTGGGGGGGAGGAGGGCGGGGAGGGGAGAGGAGGGGAGAGAGAGAGGGGGAGAGAGAGGGGGAGAGAGAGGGGGGAGAGAGAGGGGAGGGGGAGGAGGTGGGGAGCAGGGAGGGGGAGGGATGGTGGAGGGAAAGGGGTAGGGGTGTGTGGAGGGGAGGGGGTTTAGGGGAGGAATGATGGGGGACGTGATGGAGGGGAGGGGGGGAAGAGGAGAGAGAGGAGGGGGGAGGGGGGGAGGGGGGGAGGGGGGAGAGGAGGGGGGGGGAGAGGAAGGAAGGAGAGGAGAGGAGAGGGGGGAGAGGAGAGGGGGGGGAGAGGAGAGGGGGGGAGTGGAGAGGGGGGAGAGAGGAGAGGGGGGGAGGAGATGGGGTGGGAGGAGAGGGGGGGAGGAGATGGGGTGGGAGGAGAGGGGGGGAGGAGAGGGGGGAGAGGAGGGGTGAGGTGGGGAGAGGAGAGGAGAGGAGGGGAGGGGGGCAGAGGAGAGGGGGGGAGAGGAGAGGAGAGGGGGGAGATGGAGAGGGGGGGAGAGGAGAGGGGGGGAGAGGAGAGGGGGGAGGAGAGGGGTGGAGAGAAGAGGGGGGGAGAGGAGAGGGGGGAGAGGAGAGGGGGGAGAGGAGAGGGGGGAGAGGAGAGGGGGGGAGAGGAGAGGAGAGGAGAGGGGGGGAGAGGAGAGGAAAGGGGGTGGGAGAAACTAAAAAACATTTTAGAACCAAAAAAGACACATTCTGCAAGCATTGTAGAACCAAAAGAGACACATTTTGCAAACATTTTAGAACCAATAAACACTTTTTGCAAACATTTTAGAACCAATAGACACATTCTGCAAGCGTTTTAGAACCACTAAGGACACTTACATTTGAGTAGACATGTGTTCAATGTTATTCACAGCTCAAAGAAACGTGACCCTCTGCCTTCCTCCAGCTTGCAGACACTGATTGAGGCACACCACTTCCTGGTGTTATAGTCCCTCTCCCCTGCTGCCAGCAGGGGCAGCAGAGAGAATGGGGAATTTTGTAAAATCATTAATATCTCTGTCATTTTTCATCGACGGGAAAAATCCACGGCACACATACGGTGGAGGGGGGCTCTGAGCAAGGTGGCCAAAAATGACGGCCGTAGGTGGCGGCGTTCTCTCGGATATCACAGCACAGATGGCCAAAACCGGTCAAGAACAGACTTTTAGTAATATAGATATTGTAACTTGTATCTGTATTCTCGTACAAGGAAGCAAAGAAACAAACACACACACACGCACACACAAACACACGCGCACGCGCACACGCACACGCACACGCACACGCACACGCACACGCACACGCACACGCGCACGCACACACACACACACACACACACACACACACACACACACACACACACACACACACACACACACACACACACACACACACACACACACACACACACACACACACACACACACACACGGAACTGCTGATGCTTGTTTACACTGAAGATAGACTCCCTACCTAACAACTCTGTTGCAGTACCTTTACAAGAAGGACCTCAACCATTCAAAATGGTTAGACACAAAACAGCTGGAGTAACTCAGCAGGTCAAGCAGCATCTCTGGAGAAAAGGAATATATGATGTTTTGGTTGAGACTCTGCTTCAGACTGAGAGTCAGGGGAGAGGGAAACTAGAGGTATGAACAGGTACGGAATAAATCTGTTCAGCGGTGCTGGCTCGAAGGGCCGAATGGCCTACTACTGTACCTATTGTCTATTGTCTATAAATCACAGCTGGCGCCAATGACTGAGGAAAGGTCGCTTGTGATCCTTAGTAGAGTTCAGGTAGGTGAGGAACCATTTATTAAATGCACAGATCTGCCATAAATGAAGTAAAGCTGGAGTCTGGGTGAACAAGGCCCGGAGCTACAGGAGAGTCAGAGTGAGGGCCCGTTGGTGCCAGAACATGAGTTTCCTGAGTCATCGGTGTTGGCTCTGATCTGTTCTGTCCCGATTCATACTTCTAGTTTCACTCTCCCCTGACTCTCAGTCTGATGCAGGGCCTTGAACCTAAAATGTCACCTTTTCTCAAGAGATGCTGCCTGACCCGCTGAGTTACTCCAGCATTGTGTTTATAACCACTTTGAATGGTTGATGTCCTTCTTGTAAAGGTACTGCAACAAAGCTGTTAGGTAGAGAATTCCAATGGCTCAGTATTTCACCCCAGTCATCTGGTATAATTGAGAAACTACGTTAGTAGATAAACAGCAGTGACTAACAACAAAAAACATTTTGGATATGCATAGATGGTCAACCAGCATCTGATAACACAATCTAAGGTGGGAGCCTTAATCAGAACCAGCTCATAGAACAAGCAGAAGGGCTCTTGGCCTCTGCTGCTCTCTATCATCTAATTTAGTCATCCTTCAGAGGGTTGTCTCTTGCCAGGCCAGATCATTTTTGATGGAGAGTCCCTCCTGAAACTATAAATTATCCTTCCTCATGCTCTGCTCTTGTAGCCTTTTTCAAAGCTAATTAGTTATTTTACCTTCCTCTTCCTCTATTTATTGAAATGCCTAATGCAAAACATCTAATTTCCTTATGCTCTAATAAGGAAATCTGATTATTATGCTGTGGATTTTTCTGCTTTGCTGGAAGAATGAGTGAACAGAATGATTTGGAATAGAAGATTCAGCTGACTGATTACTGTAATTCATAGAACTCAATTAGCTGCACAAACCATTAGGTGCAATTAGACTGTTATAAAACACTCAATGCTCTGTGTCAACCAAGAAATACATTTATTTGTATGACAGAGGGGTGAACTGGAGGCAGAGTGTGTTAATAAAGCATGATTTTTGATTTAAGATGTTGCCGATAGCAGTACAGAATTAATCTCAATAGCTGTCTAATTTGTGTCGGGAAATGGTGTATTTATTGTAAAATGACATTAAAGCTAAATGACTTACCTAAAGCTAGAGCACTAATGTCAGTGCTTCAAGATTCTCCTCCATATGCCAAGGACTGAGCAATGCAGCCTGAACACTCCCAGTGGAACACTTCCATCCTGCCTGGAAATGCAGTTACCCAGCTCCCACTTATGAACATTAAATGAAAGAAATAAAGCTTTCACTGCAGCAGAAGGTCAAGGTTTAACAGGGCAGAGTGAGGGGAAACATTTATGGAAATAAAGCAGAGCTTGTAGGTCAGAGGGGAGCTATTGATGTGATCACTTAAAAAAAGGTGCATCAGCCAACGAGAGAGGGAGAAAAACACAAGAGAGAGAGAGAGAGAGAGAGAGAGAGAGAGAGAGAGAGAGAGAGAGAGAGAGAGAGACAGAGACAGAGACAGAGACAGAGACAGAAAGAGGGACAGAGGGAGGAAGGGAAGATGGGAGGGAAAGTAAAAGGGAGAAGACGAGAGCATAAAAACAGAAAATAAAATAAAATAATATTGAAAGGAAAATGGTGCAAAAAAATGGTGGAGAGCAAAATTTTGCGTAAAGTTGTTCATCTGACAATATTTTTTCTGAAAATTGAAATCACTGTTAATTAAGTTTAGTCTAACTAATGATGCAATGAATTGTTCAGCGCTACTAAAGGTGTGATGAAATAATACTGCATGGGTTTTGTGCTACAGTATTCTATGGTGCAAGTGTTCCAACGGGAACACAAGGGACTTCTGTTCACAGGTCCCCATCAATACAGACCTCATGGAGGAAATTATTTTGGCAATGGATGAGAGTGCAGAAGTAGATCATGAAGTGCACAAACCTGAGAGGATCAAGAGCTTCATGAGGTGGTGGAAATAATAAGGTGCCATTAGTGCAGAGATGAAATCGATAGTTATCAAAAAAGCTAAGTTGATTGGGATCAGGGGAACTAAAATAACACTGGCCAAAGTTGGGAGAAATTACTATTTAAACATTTAAAAGCAAACCTCGCTGGAAAGGTTGAATGGCTCTAATATTCCAACAGTGGCCCAGATTTGGTTGTACTCCCCCTTATCTAATGCTGAAGAAAGTTTCCACCCTTTGGTTATGACTTAGTTCGGTGTGTTTCTTTCCTCGGGCCTTTCCCTGGGGTTCTGGTGCAGGGGGCAATTTTGTAGAACTGGCCTCAAAATGGCCATTACATGCCATTGATGGTCTATGTGTGTCCATACATGGAGTATCAGAAACAAAAAACACACAGAATGTTACTAAAATGCCATCATGCAGTACACAAAACAGTTATCTTTAACAAACACATTTCTCTACCATTATTTTTTCTTATATATGTTGTGACTTAGTTTAAAAAAAGAGTATCAGCACAGCAGGTTTATACCTTGGGCAGATAAATCTGCACCACCATCAAAAGTAGGTGGAGTCATATTTTTTTAGGTCTACCAGTTATTTGTATCTCAATCCATATTTTTTAAATATGATAGCGCTCATGTGCTGTCCTTTGATTTAAACAAAATGTTCATGTATTCCATTCCAAAACTACCAATGTTTTTCATTAACATTTTTGCAACTTTCAAGAACAGTTTATCATTCCAAACATATGGTTTTTCTTCAGCTGGACTCACCTCTGGCCTTCATATAACCTGGGAATCTTCCCTGCCTCTTCTTATTACGTATTCATTATTTAATTGTAAACAGATTCCCTAAATAAGCTATTTCAATCAAACAAATATTTGCAATTTTCCCAATATATCCATTTTCTTCATTCCCAAGATCAATTTGGTTTGTGGGATGACAATAACATAGTATATGGAGAAATTAAAGAACCTAGATTTATACTCTCTTAAATTTTGAAGAATGAGAGATGATCTCATTGACACTTACAATATTATTTTAGGCCTTGAAAGTTCATGTTCCCTGTAGCTGGCATGTTTGGGATCAGGGGCCAGAGTCTCAAAATATGGGGCAGACTTGTGAAGAAGAATTTTTAGCTAGAGGATAAAGAATGCTTAAAATGTAATGGGTTTGTAGTCTCAGTCACTGAATATATTCAAGAGAGAGAACTTCCAATTTATATATTAAGAGAATCATGGCATTAATTGGTGCAGATGCTGACACTAAGTTAAAACATCAGCCACGATTCTGAGCTGTGGATTTCTGCATCAGGGGCTGGGTGGCCTATTCCTGCTTATTTTTTTCTCTGGCCTTAAAATACGTTTGAAAGAATCCAGTGTGCTCACTGTCTAACATGTATTTGTGGAAGATATTCTTCCATCTCCCTGCATCACTGATTATTTGTTTGGTGAAGATTCAAAATGTGAAATGCTTTCTTTCTAATCCACCCTTTAGGGTTGTTCTGGTGCCAACCTCTGGGCTGGTGGCTGCTTGGTCAGTGTGAGTGATTTTATTTCCTTCTTTTCCTGAAGTGGCATGGAGTATTATTAATAATTCAATGGAAAGTGTGGAATAAGATTTAGAATTTAGTGTGACTGGAGTTCAAAACAGGATAAGTGGTGGTAGCTGTGACTCGGCATGCAAAATATGAGGGGAGAGTTTGGAGAGCAAATGGAAATTAAAAATAAGTAGTACTTAAGTCCTTCAATGTGAACCAATGAAAAAAAAAATGTTGACCTGGTGAATGGTATTAAGTTTTAATGTAAACTAGACGACCCGTGGACCCATTGGGTCCTCGTCACACGGAAGTATTACATCAAAACAGACGATCTGAAAATGGCAATTTATCCAGTCAGCTGTGTCTGCGCCATTGGGGGAGGAATGCCGGGCCCGGTATCCGCGCGTGCGCAGTTGGGAGAGGGTTGGCGGACCTCGCGCCATTTTCAATTGTGACGCGGCCGACGGGCCCAACAAGTGGTTAATTAAAGTTTATCCCATTTTTATGCCATAAAACATTTCAGGTTAAAATATTCACAACTTATGTAAAAATTAAATCTGCCATCTTTGGTGCTTCTTTCCAACTAACAGCTAATTATATGAATTAATATAAAAATAATCTTTCTATGCTTATACAATTCTGGAACATTCCCATGAAAAAATTAGCAAATGCACATATGCAGGTTCTGTCTTCAGAACAAGTCTTATTGGAATGTGACCATTAGTAGATACCTTTATTCCTAGTTCAAACCTATACGACCCATGGAGCCATTGGGAATTAGATAAAAATTTTGATCTGAAAATCGGCAAAGGCAACCCTCCCCCAACTGCACAGGCGCGACAGAGGACCTGTTAGGTGCCCTTTGTGATGCCAGTCAAGTAAACACGGAAGTATTAGATAAAATAATAAAATTAATTAAAGTTTACTAAGGGAATTACTTTGTCAATCAAATGAAACTTGCTCTACACATGCCAGGCGAATGATGAGTAAGGTGGGCCTAAAATTGTTGCACTATCCTGCACCATTTTGGCTGTAGTTCTGGAACATGCATACAAATATATATACAAGATGAGAGTTTTTGTTATATACCAGACCAAGTAGGGGACGTTGGGCCCCGTTCCCCCAATGCAATATTCCACCACTCAGCTGTTCCTCCAACGCAACCCGTTTCCACCACGCACCCATTTCCGCAATGCAACCCACTCCCCCAACGCAATATTCAACCACTTACCCATAGCCCCCAGCTGTGCAGGCATGGCTCATTTCCCACCATCCCCCAACACTCCCACCCCCTCCTCTTCACCCTTCCGCTTCCCTCCCCTTTCCTCATCCCCTCCTCCACTCCCTCAATCACCTCTCCCTCCCTCTCCTTTCCCCTACCCTCTGTCACTGTCTCCCTCCCTCAATAACCCATTTCCCTTCTCTACCCTCCTCCTCTCCCTCTATCTCCCTGCTCCCCCACTCCTCACCTCACCCCTATCCCATTCCGACACAAAACACAAAGTTTAAATAACATTTCTCCTCCTCACCTCCCCCACTCCCTACCTCTCCTTACAACAATGTAACAAATCTCTCATTGCACTGGGTGGAACACTGTTGACGGGCAGTTTATGTAAATGAGATCCCATTGTGACATTATACATTGCTAACTGCCAGTGGAACACTGGTGAGGGGCAGTTTATGTAAATGAGATCCCATTGTGACATCATAGCTGCAAGCTGCCAGTGCAGATTAAATATATTTTTAAGTGAGGTTTTGTAATGCTGAAAATATGAATAACTTGTAAAATATAACATCAATCTGAACGAAACTTGATACACAAGACCAAATTTTAGTAATATACTAGACCAAGTGTAGACTGCTCCCCCAATGCACCCGTTCCCTACCCGTAGCCCCCACAGGAGGCGTGGTCCTCCAACTCAAGCCATTCCCGAATGTAAGTTTCCAGCACTCCCCTTGCCTCCCTCAGTATTGCTCTTTAAAAACAATTACAATTGCACTTGCCCTGCATATTGCAATACCAATTCTCCCTGCTAGTCGAGCAATTGTGATGTCAGCTGGTCGGTTTGAAATTCAAGGTTTTTTTTTGTTTTTTTTTATTTAATCAGTAATAAGTCGAGAAATAAAGCATAACATGGTCATTGATCTCTGCTTAGAGGGGGAAAATGTGAATCAGAATATGTAAAAATCTTGTGAAAGTTGGCATTTTTAAAGCTTTGATCATGAATAACGTGTCAAATATAGGATGACATCCTCACTGAGGCTGATCACTGCTAGCAAAGCCACTGTGACATCATCAGTTGAAGCTGATGGTTATAATTTCAGTCTTTTGACTTTTTAGACTTTTAATCAGTAATGAGTCGAGAAATAAAGCATAAAATGTTCAGATAAGGGGTTCCCGGCCTCGTGGGTAAATATGTCAATCAGAATATGTAAAAATATTATCATTACCACGTAGTGTTTTTGCGAAGATGTAAAGTCAACCACATATACACACACACATCTATACATATACACGTCCAAGATCAGACATTTAATAAGCATATGATGACAGTTAGAAGATAGATGGCATTGAATAGCGTTTCCTGTTATACTGTTTGTTTAATTGAATTGCCATTTCAAGAGAATAAAATTTGATGTATTTCTTATCCAATATTTTTAATAACCAAATATACATGATTTGGCCAAACACTTATGAAGATTGGAAAAAATATTGCTGACCCGATACAAAATTAGTGTCTGGATAATTAAGTTCCAACAGATAAGGCACGAGGAAACCTGAGCACCAATTTCTACAGCACACCTTGCTGAGACTGTGACTCTCCTTGTGATAGCCAAGTGGGCAAGGAATATCGGCAAGACCAGCTGTCACTGATCACACCTTTATGCTGAATATAATACACAGCTTTTTTTTGTCTGAAGGAAAAGGAGTGTGTTAGGGAGTGCTATGAAAGATGCTCCTGTAATTGCTGAATACAAGTTTCATATATTATCTTTTCCATTTCACCTGGTTAAGTTACTTATTTAGCTATCTTCCTCTCTAATTTCTTATGCTTGTAAGAACATAAGTAAATCCAGCCATTTGTCATCCAGTCATCACAATCCTCTACCTCAGTGTTCATCTCTATTCATATATTAATCCAATTCATTTAATCTGATTCCCTTAATATCTCGAAATATAACAATCCCTGCAATGAATTAACAAAATGACAGAATTTCCACAGCCATCACGTTTGAAAATTTCAAAAATTCACCACCTTCCAAATTAAGACATGTTCCCTAAACTCCATCATAAATAGTCTACCTCTTATTTTTTTTTATTTTTTTATTTTTCTTTATTTATATAGCACATTTTTAGTCAACTTGCATTGACCCCAAAGTGCTTCACATAATTACATCCGCACACACAGGCAAAGGTGGGTGAAGTGTCTTGCCCAAGGATACACACAGGCAAAGGTGGGTGAAGTGTCTTGCCCAAGGACACAACGACAGTATGCACTCCAAGCGGGATTCGAACCAGCTACCTTCCGGTTGCCAGCCAAACACTTAGCCCATTGTGCCATCTGTCGTCCCAAACCCTGCTTCAGTTCCAAAAACTAAAAGCCGAATGCTAGAAGAACTCTCCTGCATTTCAATATGCTGGCAATCTTTCCTCTTATCTCAGTCCTAATGCAGAGATTCTGCTGAAATTGTTGTGTTACTCCAATGCCTCCACAGTTGTTACTACATTTTGGCTGCTTGACTTGCTGTATTCTTCCAACATCCTGTTTTCTTCTGTTTCAGATTCCAACATCTGTCATTTCATTTATTTTCTCTGGTCCTCTATTCTTCAGTTAGGCAGACATCTTCCCTACTTCTAGCCTGTCAAGCTCTTTATTTTAACTGTTTCAATGAAATCTCTTCTCCTCTTCCTAAACTCTCCTGCTAGGGTTCTATCACTGCGCAGCCCAGTCAATCACACAATCCAGCCTCCCCTCTTCCCCCCCCCCACCCCCATCCCCATCTACTCCATCTACACTTCACACATTGCATCAGGAAAGCAGCCAATAAATTCAAGGACCACTTACACCCCGCTCATTCTGCCTTCTCCCATCTGGCAGAAGATACAAATGCATAAAAGCATCCACCACCAGATTCAAGAACAGCTTCTTTACCATTGTTATCATGCTCTTGAACAGATCTCTCATATGCTAAGGATGTATTCCCAATCTACCTCACTGGGCCGTTGGTGTAGGTGTACCCGAGACTGGTGGGACAGTGATGGTCTACCAGCAACCTTCCATTCAAAGCAGGAGTGGAATGCATTGAGTTCATCAGGGAGGGACCTATTGTTGCCAGGAATAGTGACCGTCATTAATCTGTAGACCATTTTAGTCTAATGGGGACATTAAAGTACATAATACTCCCTGTGTAGTCTCACCAAGGTGCTGATTGTAATTGTACCTTACCCCTTTAAAATAAATCCTCCCTTAGTAAAGACTAACATACCAGTCAACCCCTTAATCTTTTCTAATCTAGCATGTTGGCCTCTAGTGACATATATAAGCAAAATTTAAACATAAACATTACCCAATCTTATTATTTAATATATGTTCTGTTTTGCTCTTGTGGAGTGATAAATGCACAGTGTCAAAAAGTAGTAGAAGCACAAAAAAGTCCCACCATGTCCATGCCGACCTTATAGCTCATATGTACTAATCGCGTTTGCTTGTAGTACCTCTGCATCCTTCTGTGCCTTGCCTTAAGAACCTGTCAATCTCTGTTTTAATAATACTCAGACTTGGCCTCCACAGCCATCTGTGGCAATGAGTTTCACAGAATCACCATCCTCTGGTTGAAGAAATTCCTCCTCATCTCTTTTTGAAAGGTATGTCCTTTTATCCTGAAGTTGTGTCCTCTGGTCCTAGGCTCTCCCACTCATGCAAACATCCTCTCTTATCCAATCTATCCAGGCCTTTCATTATTTGGTAGGTTTCAATGAGTTCCCCTTCATCTTTATAAACTCCAGTGAGTACAAGCCCAGTGTGTCAAACGCTCACCATATGTTAACCCAGTCATCCCTGCGATCAAACCTCCTCTGGACCTCTCCAATGCCTTTTGGGTACCAAAACTGCTCACATTACTCCAAATGCAGTCTGATGGGTGTCTTATAATGTCTTAGCATTACATCGCTGTTCTTATATTCTAGTGCTCTCAAAATGAATGCTCCCAATCCCAAACTTTGTTTGCATACTACATGAGGACAATCAAGCCCTACAATACATCAGGTAGGCAAAGAGACAAATACCAGCATAATAGCATTACAGTTACAGAGAAGTGCAAATTTAAAAAAGTTCAACAGCCATAATGAGGTAGGTTGGGAAACCATGACTACACCCTAGTTTATGAAATAACTATTCAAAGTCTGATTACAACAGGGAATAAGCTGATTCTAGATCTGGTGGTATGTGCTTTCAAGCTTTTGTATCCTCTACTCAAAGAGAGAGGGGAAAAGAGGGAAACATCAGGCTGAAAATGGTATTGGTATTAGTTTATTACTGTCACATGTACTGAGATACAATGAAAAAGTTTGTTTTTCCTGTTATCCAGGCAAATCATATCAAACATGAGCAGATCAGGTAGTGCAGAAGAGAAAATAAACAGAGTGTTACAGGTACAGAGTAAGTGCAAATTAAAAAAAAACCTGCAATGACTGCAACAAGGTAGGTCGGAAGAAGAAGGAATTCATCCTTAGCGAATGAGATGTCAGTTCAAGAGTCATAACAGTGAGGTAAAAGCTGTTCTTAGATATGGTTGTACGTTTTTTCATGCTTCTGTATCTTCACCCCAATGGTAAAGGAGAGAAGAGAGAATGACAATAAGATCATATCAGATTACTTCTTTGCCAGTAAAACACCTATCTAGTTATAAATGTTACTATCATTCATATACAGCATCTTTAATCTTTTAATTTTAAATTTGTTTCTGTTTCTTGATCACATTGGCTGCTTTCCCAAAGCAACGATGAAAGATAAATGGAGTAGATGGAGTTGAGGCTGGTTTGTGTGATGGAGTAGGCTGTGTTTACATTTTTCTTGTGTTCTTGGGTGGAGAACTTGCCATACTAAGCTGTGATGCATCAACGTAGGTGCTTTCTACAGTGCATCAAGTTCTTCATCATATTGATTGAGGAAAATACACATTCTGGGAATTTATCTTCCAACCTTATGACAGTAAATTTGATTTGTGAAATTTATATGTAGGTTAAGGCTTCCCATGTTTACAGTATTATGTTGGTACACATATCTCTAATTTTCTGAATGATGCTTAGCCCAATATTATAACTTATTACAAATATTACAGCCCAATATTACAAAGGGTGGCACGGTGGCACAGCGGTAGAGTTACTGCCTTACAGCGCTTGCAGTGCAAGGGACCCGGGTTCAATCCCGACTACAGGTGCTGTCTGTACGTAGTTTGTACGTTCTCCCTGGGACCGCGTGAGTTTTCTCCCAGATCTTCAGTTTCCTTCCACACTCCAAAGACGTACAGGCTTGTAGGTTAATTTAATTGGTATAAGTGTAAATTGTGTAGGATAGTGTTAATGTGTGGGAATCGCTGGTCGGTGTGAACTCAGTGGGCCGAAGGGCCTGTTTCCGCGCTGTATCTCTAAACTAAACTACTGTAAATAATTCCTACCAACATTTTCTGCAAATTGACTGGTTCTTTGACATGCTGTGATAAACCTGAAATATTTTTCACCCGTGTACTGATCTTTTCTGTAATTGAGTAAGAAGGAACGGCAGATGCTGGTCTACACCAAAGTTAGATACAAAATGCTGGAGTAACTCAGCGGGTCAGGCAGCATCTCAGGAGAAATAGGTGTTGTTTCGGGTCGAGACCTTTCATCAGACGGGTCTGATGAAGGGTCTCGACCCGAATTAACACCTATTCCTTTTCTCCAGAGATGCTGCCTGACCCACTGATTTACTCCAGCATTTTGAGAATCTTCTTCTGTAATTGATATTGCTACCCTTTTCTATCTGCCATCCCTTCTTAAATATGGAATTCCAGGAATATATTGTTCCAGGCCTTGATCACCCTGCAGCCATACTTTCATAATGACAATGAGATCATGCCAGATTACTTCAGTGCTACTAAGCATCTACCTAGTTGTAAATGTTGCAATTATTCATATGCAGCACATCTTTATTCTTTTAATTTTAATATTGTTTTCTGTATTTTGCCCACTGTGGCTGTTTGGCTTTATTTTTGCTGTCTATTTCACTTACCATTCTCACTTCCCTCTTGTGCTTGTCTTCGCTAATAGCTGAATCCCTTTGACGTTCCCATTCCACCTGCCGAGCTAGTTTAAATGTTCCCCGATAGCACAAGCAAACTCCCCAGCCAAGATATTTGTCCTGGAGTGTAGCTCAGCTAAAGAGAAGGCTGACTCCTTCCTGGGGGCAGAGTTGGATTCATAGGAGGTGGTCTAGGAGGGGAGAATGCTCCTCAAACTGCAGAGCATCCTGGACACCCCCTCCACGACACACTGGCCAACTGCGCGTTGGGGGAATGGGACCCAACGGGTCCCACTTGGTCTAGTGACTCTTAAAATATTGTCTGTCAGCCTCTCCCTTTCACAATGCAACCATTCAATTACACTTTTCACTTTGACACCACAAAGGGAATATACCTGAAATCATAGATACACTCTGTATGCGCTGGAGTTTAGATGGATGAATTTGGTGCTCATGAAATGCTTCGAGAGGCTGATCAAGAACCATATCTGTGCCTTCCTCCCTCTCAACATGGACCCGCTGCAGTTTGCATACCGTCCGAACAGATCCACGGATGTTGCGGTCTCCCAGGTTCTGCACACCGCTCTCTCTCACCTTGACAGCCTGAAGGGGGGATATGTGAGGATGCTGTTCATTGACTTCAGATCAGCTTTCAATAAGATAGTCCCCACCAGATTTGCTGAGAAGCTGCTGAAACTGGGGCTGCACACTCCCCTGTGTGCCTGGGTCCTGGACTTGCTCACCGCCAGGCCCCAGGTGGTCAAGATGGGGAGTCATACATTCAACCCCCTCATCCTGAACACAGGATCCCTCCCCCAGGGTTGCATCCTTAGCCCCCTACTGTGTACTCCCTGTACACACGTGACTGTGTGGCCTGGTTCAGCTCCATAATCAAGTTTGTTGATGACACTGTGGTGGTGCGCCTGATCTCCGAGAACGATGAAAAGGCCTACCGGGAGGAGGTGGCTGATCTGGCACTCTGTTGTCAGGACAACAGCCTCCTCTTGAATGTCACAAAATCTAAGGAGCTGATTGTGGACTTTAGAAAAGCACAACATCCAAGGACATACACGCCACTGGAGATAAATGGGACTACTGTGGATAGGGTGAGCTGCTTTAAATACCTGGGAGTCCACATCACAGAGGATCTGACATGGACAACACACGCTGCCGCACTGGTGAATAAGGCAAGGCCTCGCCTTTACCACCTCAGGCAGCTGAGGAAATTCAAAGTCTCTCTGAGGATCCTTCGGTGCTTCTACACTGGGGCTGTAGAAAGCATCTTGTCCGGCAACATCACAATCTGGTTTGGGAACAGCTTTGCCCAGGACAGGAAGGCTCTGTAGAGAGTAGTGCGTTCGGCTGAACGCACTATGGGAACTACACTCGCCCCCCTGCAGGACCTATACACCAGGAGGTGCAGATCCACAGGGCAACATTATGGGGGACCCCTACCTCCCCAGCAATGGACTGTTCCAGCTGCAAACGCCTCCGCTGTCATGCTGTGAAAACAGAGAGGATGACACGGAGTTTCTTCCCACAGGCCATTAGGACTGTAAACTCTTATCTTACCAGGGACTAATTTACTGTACTAATTTACTGTTGTGTTGTGACTTTAAAAGAAAAATATTTTCTAACATGTAAATACTGATTCTGTTCTATTCTGTTCTGTAGTTTTTTGCACAACCCACAGGCATTGCCACTTTCATTTCACTGCACATCTTGTATGTGTATGTGACAAATAAAGTTGACTTGACTTATCTTGACTTGACTTGAAGAGGGATCTCATTGAAACCTACCTCAGAACCACCTCCTCCATAACTGTGTTATGTTGTGTCGTGGACTTTCACTGTTTGTGCTTTTTTTTAAATTCTATTTTATTTTTAATATGTTTTATTATTTATTATTATTTATTTATTTTTATTTTTATGATACTGCCTGTAAGGGAAATTCATTTCGTTGTCTCTAACTGAGACAATGACAATAAATTTGAATACAATACAATACAATACAAACAATAAAAGGATGTACCTTTATAATGGAGATGAGGAGGATTCATTTTTTTTAGCCAGAGGGTGGTGAATCTGTGGAATTCATTGCCACACTTGGCTCTAAAGGCCATGACATTAGTTATTTTATAGACAACTAGATTAAGTGGGACCCATTGAGTCCCAGTCACACAGGAGGCCTGGTCCCCCAACGCAACCCATTCCCCACGCAATATTCCACCACCCACCCGTTCCCCCAACGCAACCCATTCCCCCAATGCAATATTCCACCACTCACCCATAGCCCCTAACTGTGCAGATTATGGAATGAGCTCCCAGAAGTAGGTGAGGCAAGTACAATAACAACATTTGTAAAGACACTTGGACAGGTGCATGGATAGAAAAGGTTTAGAGAGATATGGGCCAAGTGCTGGCAAAATGGGACTGGCTTTGATGTGGCATCTCAGTCAGCATGGATGAGTTGGGCTGAAGGGCTTGTTTCCGTACTGTATGACTCTATATCAGTTATTTTTCTGTAAAGAACATAAGGCTGGAGAGCCAATGATATCATTTATCTGTGACTCTACATCTTGAGTGATCTCTGCCAGCTGCGGCGTGCACAGTTTGGAAGGAGGAGTGGGTTGGGAATGCAGTGCAAACCTCCACCAACCACCAGCTCAAAAGGCTTTTGGCACAATGGACTTCATCAGTCAGAGTGTTGACTATAAAGTTGCGTGGTCATGTTGCAGTTATATAAGATGTTGCTGAGGCCGCATTTAGAGTATTGTGTTCAGGTCTGGGCATTATGTTATAGGAAAGATGTTAAGGTGGAAAGGGTGCAGAGAAGATTTATAAGGATGGTGCCAGGATTCGAGGGTCAGAGCTGTAGGGAGAGGTTGAGCAGGCTGGGACTATATGGGATTGCTGGGAGGATGGGCTCTATGGGCTCCTGGGAGCGCAGGAGGATGAGGAGTGATCTCAGTTTAGTTTATTGTCACATGTACCGAGGTCCAGTGAAAAGCTTTTGTTGTGTGCTATCCAGCCAATTATCGAGGTGTGTAAATTCATGAGGGGAATAGATCGGGTGGACGCGCAGAGTGCCTTGCCCAGAGTAGGGTAATCGTTAACTAGAGGGCATATGTTTAAGGTGAAGGGGGAAAGATTTTAAGGGAATCTGAGGGCTATCTTTTTCACGCAAATGGTGGTGGATGCATGGAACGGGCTGCCGGAGGAGGTAGTTGAGGCTGGGACTATTGCAACATTTAAGAAGCAATTGGACAGATACAGTGATAGGACAGGTTTAGAGGGATATGGGCCAAACACAGGCAGGTTGAACTAGTGTAGATGGGACATGTTGGTCAGTGTGGGCAAGTTAGGCCGAAGGGCCTGTTTCCACACTGTATGACTCGATGACTCTAAATACGAGGCGAGGTTAACATTGAAGTTTGGAACAGTGGTGGGGGTCCCTTTATTGATTTATCTGCTGATGGGGTTTTGAAATCATAGCTTTGGGCAGCACAGTTGATAGGAATTGAATTGTACTTTGACTGCAGACACTAAATAAAAGATTGAGTCCATAGGATTGAACTATAATTCCTGCACAGATTCCTCTTTCCGTCGCAGTCAGAGCTGCTCAGCACACTCCTGACATTCTACCTTGCATCTTTCCCTTTGTTGTGAATCAAGCAAAGACCAACAAGAACATTGTGACCGACGGAGCGAGTAACCAATTGCATGAGGTACCATCAATCAAATTTACTGCAATGAAAAGGTGTGTTACCCACAAGAAAATACATTGGAAAGAAAGAATACAACTGAGCTGTTCGGCTCCAATGTAACCATGTTACTAAAGTTAGAATCAAAGGCAATATTCGTATATTTTTTTTACTCTGCTTCATGTTATCGATCATGAAATGATGGATTTGTGAATTAAATTTATGCACATAGTTAGTGATACTGAAAAGGACACAAAGTACAGGAGTAACTCAACAGATCAGGCAGCATTCTCTGAAGGACATGGATACATGAAAGGACATTTCAAGTCTTAACCCTTCTTCTGGGTTGTTTCTGACATGGGGAATTATCACATTCATGTTTTGATGAGTGTTCCTTGCTGCCACCAGAGTTTGCCTGAATATTGTTGCCCTTAAGGCATTCAAACACCATGTGCTTTGACCACAGGGCAAATCTGCATATGGAAATGTAACAGTTCAAAAGTTCATAAGTGCATAAGTGATAAGAGAGTAGAGTCGATCCAGTGAGTTGAGACCCAGTGCCATCAAACGCTCATCCTATGTTAACCACTCATAATAGGTGATGATAGATCACCCTAATTCCCACAGGAGCCTCACATTCAACTTATGTTGCACCTCAGGCCATCAGATCTGGGTGTGACTGAAACATTCATCAGTCAGATGTCCAAACCACTGGGTTGTAACAAATTTATTGCCCACATTGCTCATTTTGAATTTTGTTTATAGTTTTAATTAAAGGCTTTTTTTCAGAATTCAATGTATTACTGCATTCAGCTCTATTTAGCTGTTCACTAGATTAAGTGCAGACTCATTGGGTCTGCTCCCCAACGCAATATTCCATCACTCACCCGTTCTCCCACCACAACCCGTTCCCCCAAAACAATATTCCACCACTCACCCATAGCTCCCAACTGCACAGGCGCGGCTCATTTCCCCTCATCCCCCAGCACTCACTCCCCCTACTCTTCATCCTACCTCTTCTCTCCCCTTTCCTCCTCCACTCCCCAATCCCACCCTCACCTCTCCCTACCTCTCCTTTCCCCTACCCTCGGTCACTCCCTCCCTCCATAACTCATATCCCCTCCCTACCCCCTCCTGTCCCTCTATCCCCCACCTCCCCCATTCCTCACCTCCACTATCCCCCCCACTAATCCTCCTCACCTCCCGCACTGCCCTCCTCTCCCTCTATTCCCCACTCCCTACATCCCCAGCTCCCCCCTCCTCTCTCTTTATTTCCCCTCCTCCCCAGTATTCCATGCCACCATCTCTTCACCCTCCATCTTCTTTCCCCTCTCCTCCTCCCCTCCCCCAATCCCTCCTTCACCTCTCCCTCTCCATGTTGTGGGCCATGTCCTCCGGCAGCTGTGGCTGTGGCTGTGGTCATGGCTGTGCCCTCCGGCAACTGTGACCAGGGCGAGGCAACGCGGGGCGAGGCGGGTGCCGCCGATGACTGACAGCGAATGCGGTCAATCAGTGTGGCGATGGTACAGGAAGGGGCGTCGCCATCCCAGCCATGGTGGTGACTGACAGGAAGGGAGACAAATCTGCGTGGGGGTGACTGACAGGAAATGAGACCAATCTGCCAATGCACATTTTTAAAGATTTTTATACCTTAATAACTTTTAAAATATACCATCGATTGGAACAAACCTATTTCACTTGCTGCACTGGAGAATGGTGAGTAAGGTGGCAAAAAATCCTAGTGCTTTCTTGTACCATTTTTGCGCAAATAGAAAAACAATGCAAACCAGAATATAACAAGATTGTGTTATTTATAGATTTAATGGGCAAAAAGCACAATAAAAGCACATTTATATTAACACTTTGACTTTCTTTATGGCAAAGTTAAGCAAGACATGTTAAAACCAGCAGCTGAGAACATTGGTAGAACTTTGATTTATTAAACAGCCCAATTCCCCATCTGTCCTATTGGTATGAAGAATTATTAGTAAAAATGCATGATTATGTTTAAGAAGGAACTGCAGATGCTAGGTTAAATCGAGGATAGACACAAAAAGCTGGAGTAACTCAGCAGCATTTCTGGAGAGAAGGAATGGGTGATGTTACGGGTCGAGTCTGAAGAAGGGTCTCGGCCCGAAACGTCACTCATTCCTTCTCTCCAGAGACACTGCCTGGGTTACTCCAGCTTTTTGTGTCTATCCACGATTATGTTTGCCTGAAACTAGTGCAAAAGTTGCATAGGTCATTCAAATCACAAATGTCTATTGCATCTTCCACGGTATCAGGACGGTGACTAGTCACCGTCAGCTTTAGATTTCAGCTTCTGCAATCCTTATCAATATTTTGAAGCCTCAATTGCCAAATTATATCTATCTCTCATTTAATGTAATGGAAAATGGAATCACAAACAGTGCACAATACCTGACAGATGAAAAACAATTACGCTTCTTTAATTTAGCTATCATATCTTCTCTTTATGATTCCATTTTCATTACATTAAATGAGAAATAGATATAATTTGGCAATTGGGGCTTCAAAATAATGATAAGGATTGCAGAAGCCGATATCTAATAATCTTGTTGCAACTATTTTTGTTACAATCATCTACATATATCTTTGGATAAATACCAAGGTTTAGGGTCTTCCTCCAGTGGTCACTGAAGACCTGGTCTCTGTAAATAAAGACTCTAAAATTATTGCTGATGGAAAGTTTGCTGAAGAAAAATAGATACTATGCTGACATAATGTAATTATTGTAGACAAATACAATTATAGTATTAGGTACAGTCTGTGAAAAGAAAGGAATAACCTGTATTTTATGGTTTCAAATTTGATGAATGAAAAATATTTTTATCAAAGGAAATCTCTTCATATCTTGGGCTGGATTATTTGATGATGGGACAATAATCTTCCACTGCCCAAGTCCCCCAAAGATCACAGTGTCCACTGATTTTCTGATCTTTGACTTGCTAAAGTGTGGAGTCACTCACTTCTTGCTAGTGTAGGGGTTTTGTTTCCCTTTGCTCCACTTCGGGCCCAACTGCCCGAGTTATTCTCTCCCTTGTCGGAGGGTCAAACGGCCACCACTCCACTCGAGCGGTTCCCAAGAGAGAGAATACAACAAAAGGGATTCCCCTAGGTTCTAGACCTCGGAATTATGGTGGGATATGATAAAAGGTTGAATTGACCAGAGTGTGCTGATGAGAGAAAACAGAAACCAAGATGGACTCAAAGCAAGTCTAAATTTTACAGGCTTTATTAAACAATGAGAAATCGAATCTCACCAACACTACATAATACGTGGCTGAACTTATGCTTTAAACTAAGACTATGGACGGAAAACTATCGGGCACGTCGTAAAACTTACTTTACACAATTTTACCTCCCTTTTCCCTTTCGTCTCTCAACTATCCTATTTCGGGAACTTCACCAGGTTACCGGGATACTTACAGTTGGGCTCACGAGCTGTCCAGCAGAGCAGAACGAGAGCGAGTTCTGGCTTGACTCCGGCGTTTATACCTGAGCTTCCCTTGAAACCCCCAGGTGGTCCTCTGGATAAAAGGGTTCGTTTGATGATTCCCAGTTTCGATCTGGCATGAACAATAGGCTTCCGATGATAAGGAGTTTCCTGATGTCATGATCCCTCAGCCTGATCGTTATCCCATCGCCTACATGGGCTCCCATTGTCCTGATGGATGGGTCATCCACAATGGTGATTGTGCTTGCTGCTGGCCTGTTTACCACCGTCTGCTGAGGCTTTGTTCCTTCCTTTGTGTATCCAAGATAATCTTGTTATCTCCGTCTCAGCCTTTCCTGCCCACACCATTCGCATAGTTGTGTGATGCCCAAGTCCACAGGCCAGACAGGTTTGAAACTTGAAACTGATTCTTTCTTTGTGGATTGGGGTTTTCCCATTGCAGCCAGCAATTTTGCCTTTTTAAAATGTCCATGTCCTTATCCGAGTTTCTCCATTATTTTGGAGGATTTGCCCCAATAACTTACACTAGTGTACTGAGAGCTAAAGCTCCCAGCAAGCAACTTTACGTTCAAGTAATCCTAATTCCACTGAGACTTCACAGCACATGGGATAGCTAAATAATGAGATTCCTCAAACTGAGTGGAACATGGAAATTGAAGGGGGAAGATCAAGGGTCAAGTGTGCTTAATTGTATGGGGACAGGGAATTGAACACTGAAATTCTTACTTGCTGCAGTTTTTCAAGCACTAGATTTTCTCTTTCGAGTGGATCAAATGCGCAGGCGGTAGAGTTGCTGCCTCGCCAGCGGCAGAGACCCGGGTTTGATCGGACCTCGGGTGCTGCACGTTCTCCCTGTGACCACGTGGGTTTCCTCCGGGTGCTCCGGTTTCCTCCCCAGATCCCAAAGGTGTGCAGGGTCATAGGTTAATTGATCTCTGTCAACTGCTCCTCGTGTGAAGGGAGTGGATGCAAAAGTGTGATAACATAGAACAAGTATGAATGGGTGACCAATGGTGTGTGTGGACTCGGTAGGCCGAAGGGCCTGTTTCCATGCTGCATCTTTCAATCAATCAGATCCTCTTGTCTGAGATGGTCATTGCCTGGTATAACTGTGGCCCAACTGTTACTTGTGGCCTTGAATGCTATCCAGATGTTGCTGCATGCAAACATGGGCTGTTTCATTTGTTAAAGAATTCCAATTGTAATTAATCATTGCAAGATCAACAGCAAATATCTACCTGGGGGAGAGATCAATAATGATGCAGCTGAACATGGGTGTGACTGGGAAACTGCCCTGAGCAATCTCTACCGTAACACTGAGGCTGAGATTCCCAAAAGGTTCATCTTGTGACTCAGATATAAGAATGCTGGGACTTACTCACTCTCAAGAAAGAAATGACTTCTAGTGGAGTCAAAAATTAGAAGCCACATGGAGTGTTTAAGAAGAGCCTATTTCCCCTTTCTGATCGATAATTCAGGCTGTAGATTTAAAGTTAGTAAGGGAAGGTACGGAGGAAAGTTGAAGATTGTCTTTCACATTCTGATGACAGACCTCGTTGATTGAAAAATAAATAGTAGAGGCAGAAGCCAAATCACAATTTAAAAAAAATAAAGAACGTTCACACATACAGTACCTCATGTACAATAATCAAAAGGCTTAAGGAGCAGGTGTATAGTTTATTGTCACGTGTACCAAGGTACAGTGACAAGCTTTTGTTGTGTGCTAACAGTCAGCAGAAAGACAATACATAATTACAATCGAGCCATCCACAGTGTATAGATGATAAAGGGAATATCGTGAATTAGGTTTAGCCACAAGATAAAGCCTGTAAAGTCCGTTCAATGATAGTCCGAGGGTCTCCAATAAGGTAGACTGCTCTCTAGTTGGTGGTAGGATGGCTCAGTTGCATGGAGCTGGGAGGTCTAGTTAAGCAGGACAGTTCATTTTAGCCGGCACAGACATGATTGGACAAATGAGTTGCTTTTGCATAAATTTCGATATTTTCATGAAACATCGTTTCCCGCTGACACGGCTTTCCTGATCTACCTTTAAGATGCACAAAGATAAGATGCTTGATACCAGAAGAGGCAGTTTTCTCGATTGTTCAATCTGCTTTTCCTTCCACTAGTACTAGATAATGCTTGAGTGACTGAACTTCAAAGATACCTTATTAGAAGAAACGAGAACTCACGATGATAATTTATTACCGGAGGAAATGGATTTGTGTTTACTTTTGAGTGTTTAATCACTTATACAAATATGTTGGTACAGATTTTTGAACCGTATTAATTTTCCTTTAGGTGGTGCTTTTGATAAGAAGTAAAAGCTACACCAGTTTTCTACTATATGATTTAGAAATGAATTATCTAATATCTGTGCCAGGGGGAAAAAAATGTTATTGTTTAAATATATTTTGCTGGGTATTCCATAATGAAAATTCTTCCTTGTGAAAGATATCAATTCCTATTCCTTTTTCCAGGCCCTGTCAATTAACAACAAGGGATTATAATGATGCTGATTATTCCACTTTTAGGCAAGTTTCACAGCATGAGTACAATCTGACTGATTTCCTTTTCGCTGAATACTATATTTCTTGATAGGCTACAGGGCACAAATGACACCAAGGGTGTATCCAGTATGACTTTCCTTAATATGAATATCTCACCTTGCATACTCTTCCTGGATCTTCTTTGTTCTGAATAGGTTTGCTTATTCAATGTATAGCAATGACCTCTGTACATTTTTCAAGATGTTGTCAGCTTGTTTGGATGACTTCACGGCACATTACATTATTTCATGATGGCAATTATAATACCTCAACCTGTAACAATGAACTGCAGATGCTATTTAGAAATTTTAAAATAGACTCAAAGTGCTAGAGTAACTCAGCGGGTTAGGCAGAATCATTGAAGAAAATGGATAGGTGACGTGTCAGACTGAAGAAGGGTCCCGACCCAAAATGTTACCCAATCATGCTCGCCAGGGATGCTGCCAGACATGCTGAATTACTTTTTGTCTGGAATATGTGTTGTCCATTTACTACCCGTTGCATGACATATTGAATGGGTGAAGTATGAGATTCATTTCATTTAAATATAGCTTACCAAGCAGCAGATTGTAATTATCTTAGTCCAGTAAACTGCCACTGTTCATACAGTCATAGAGTGATACAGCATGGAAACAGGCCCTTCGGACCAACTTGTCCACATCGGCTAACATGTCCCCACTACACTAGTCCCACCTGCCTGCGTTTGGTCCATATCCCACCAAACCTATCCTATCCATGTACCTGTCTAACTGTTTCTCTGTTATTAGTACCAATGTTCACTTTAGTTCCACAACCCACCCCAGTCAAACAAAAATGAAATTGAATTAAAAAAAGATTTGAAATACTTTTTGACATAATCACCCCAGAGCAATGAGCCAAATGGGAATTGTACCATGATTATACAAATGGGAATAGGAACTACAGAGATTCATTGCAATTTTTATTTGCCAAGCTGGGCACAGTCAGGATCATATAACTTATGGGACCCATCTCCTTGGGAAATGTAGACCCAACACACCAAAGGTTGCCATGAAAGTGAAGGAAAAGATGGTGGAGGGCAATAACCATTGCAATCTTCAATGTCTATGGCCACCTCCATTTGACTCACTGGCCTGATGGTTATCTCCACCACAGGTACTTTGGTGGTGCAGGATGATCAGTGAGGCAGAGCAACTGGCATGATTTACTGCAAAGCCTAAAACAAGAAAGCTGCAAAAAATGAGGGAGCAAAGAAAAATGACAGCAAAAATAGTTTAACCTTTGGAATATGAATCTATCAGATGATGAGATTAAAACAGCACAATTTGAATGGAAACACATTAATTACCATCCTGCTGGGGAGTTCAGTACCGTATGCTCCTTGATATTTTGTGATTAACACAAGAGAATAGTTTTTCTCTTTTCAAGATTCCATTTGAAGGAGAGCATGCATAAAATCATGTCATTACATGGGGGTCATGTTTGTTGGCTTGGATTGTGCACTGTCTAATTTTGTGATGGGTTTGATACTACATTCAAAATGATCACGGGCATGATTGTCTCCAGATGAAGCAAATTTTTTGCTGATTAACACCTACGAAAGGGTAGCTATTAATCCAATTTCTAACGGCAGATTTTTAAATTAAAGCTGGAAATTTGAAGAAAAATCCTGAAATGATGACAAAGCATAGAAATCCAATTAGCACCAATAAAAATGAATTTGTTAGCAATTAGAGTTCAGCTCCTTAAGCACGTGAAGTGTTTTTTCACCATTTTATAGTTTTCCCTTCTGGAAAGTTATCTCTCATAATTTCTACTGTTGCAATCTTCAGTGCTCTGACAATCAACGCAAATGCTGTTTTAAGAATGTTTCCACATGGAAACTCAGCTTGCCATCCTACTTATTATGAGGAAAGTGGATAGTACATTAACTTTGCTTGTTTTCGTTTCTGTTGTAAATCTTCAGTCACGTCACACGTTGAATCAATATGAGCCAAAGCCAGCGTGCTCTTGCAGTTTTGAACTCTAATCATCCAGATGCAGATTATTCACAAAATAGCAGCTTACTACAGTAATAAAGGTGATTTCTGATTCTAAATTATTAATATTTGAGCCGAATTAGACTAAACGATAATGCATTGTGAAGATCTTGTGAAGAATAAATGCCAATTAGTAGAAGTATCCTCATGTTTGCAAGTAAGATGCATGCAGGGGAAGCTTTTGATAACTAAAAAAAATCAGAGGGTAACCATAACATCAATGTCTAAGCCACATGTTGACGGGGATGGGATGAAGGACTATGGTGGGCATCAGGATCAATTGCTCATAAGGTGGTAAACAATCTCTAAACATGTACACATAAAATGGAATCGTATCTGATGCCAAAGATACAAATGATGATTGGTTAGATTTTTTCAGATCCTTAAAATGTTAATTAGTCTTAAGTATCAAAGAGATTTGGGGCCAACATCTTACATTTGACATATGATGTATTTTGATCATTTCAATGGATGAAAAGATTGGTGGGGTTTGATGAAGGGTTGTCTACCCTCTATCCACTCCAACTCCTTTCAAATAATTAAGAGAGCAGCTTGCTTCAAATTTACATGAATAGGGTTTAATCTGATGATTTCAAAATGTATCTACCATCTTGAATAAATGTTGACTGAAGTTATATGTAACAGCAGATTAATTATGAACTCATAGTCCACATGTGCAATGTAATATTGCAATGAAGCTCTTTCAATAATTCAATAAACATACAAACACATAAATTGAATTAATTAAAATGATCATCTAAGTTTTGACATTTTAGAATCTGGTAAAATTGAAGGATTAAGTGCCAGCTAGGACACAATTCCATTTTCATTTTTGTAACTACATGACTGGGTTTCTAATCATAGCATTTTTTTTCTATGCCACAGACAGTTTAGGATGGACAGTGACCAAAAGAAAATGAAACTAAATACATTAACCTTGAAAGTTTTTTTCTGGTTGTTCAACTGTATGGCTAATATTGAATCATCTTCAAGCTTGAAGGCAGGCGGTGGAATATTCATTATTTTGCTTGGTTTAAATGCCAGAAGCTCGAATGGAACACACACCTTGACAGCATGACGTATCTGACATTCACGGATCATTTGGCCCTCACAGCAGCAACCCAGCTGAAAAATGGCAGACAAAGTTACCGGCATGGCAATGTCCTAGCGATGTCAAACGTGATTCATACCAGACCAGTAACTGTATTTAATGGCCTTTTGCACTTATGGGTGTAACAATGGGTTAGTTCCACTTTCAATACCATTCAAAATTTTAATGTTGATAAATTAAGTAATAGGATTTGCTTTACCTGAAAGGTCACATATCCACCAAAACTTTGACAAAACTCTCCTCCTTGTTCCATGATTTATACTGATTACTGCACAGATGGTTGCTGTACTGTAGAGCATTGGATGAATGCAACTATATCTAAAGCATTTTGAAGTGTTTAATGGATTCCTACAATGATGTGCTTTCAAGATGCAACACTGAACCAAGATACCATTTATTCTGATGGAAGAAAAAATGGAATGTAATTACAATTTTACTTACTGCTGAATTAAATAGAAACAAAGAAACATAGACAATATGTGCAGGAGTAGACCATTCGGCCCTTCGAGCCAACACTACGTGCTATATGATCATGGCTGATCATCCAAAATCAGTACCCCATTCCTGCATTTTCCCCATATCTCTTCATTCCTTTAGCCCTAAAAGTAAATCTAACTCTCTCTTGAAAATATGCAGTGAATTGGCCTCCACTGCTTTCTGTGGCATAGAATTCCACAGATTCACAACTCTCTGGGTGAAAAAGTTTTGCCTCATCTCTGAGAAACATTTATGAATAATTCAGAAGCATTTATGAATAAACAACATACATTTTGATGGAAAACAGATCTCATAATGAGGCCTGATACTTGACATGTAAGTGACATCTGCTTTTGATCTGTACAACCGGGCAAACACCAAAGGAGTACAGAAACTTGGAGCACAGATGGAGATCATTCAAGTTCCTGAGCCATTGGCAAAGCCAGTGCTTTGAATGAACCATTTAGTGAGTCTCATTCATCTACTTTTTCTTCTGGATTGTTATAGTCAAATGGATAGCCAAATGCCTGGTTAAATGAAGATGTTCTAGATTTTAGGTGCCTGGTGTGTTTCATTGACCACCTCATGTGTACATTTTTGGAAGTAATCATACTGGCAGTGTCAGCTGAATTACTTGGCATATGTTTTATTTACTATTGTGATTTTGGCAAGAGTGCTCTTTCCTGTCATGCCCTGCCTGCACCAAGTAGAGGTACTCTCAAGCACATTGAAATAACTGTATGTTTAGCCAATATACTTGGGACAATTAATATTCAAGCAATATACTATGCAAATGGATGAAACCCAGACCATAACAATAGTGAACCTCCCTTAAATTGATAGACATGAGTAACTCACCGATTGACATGATAGACATATAGACATGACTAACTCATCGGGACAGGCAGCATCTCTGGATAGATGCTGGATAGACCAGCATCTGCAATTCATTCCTACACATTTTGTCTGCTCCACTGCAAAATCTCCTCGAGGTATGCCTACTTTGAAGAAGTTCTTCTCCTCTCTCCGACAAGAGTTCTGACCCATTCCTTCTTTCCAAAGATGCTGCCTGCCCCCACTGAGTTACTCCAGCAATTTTGTGTCTATCTTTGGGAAAAACCAAGATCTGCAGTTCCTTCCTACAAAATCCCTTAAATTATCTCACGCTGCCTCGGCAAGACCAGTTGCATAATCAAGGCACCCTGATCACTCCCTCTTCTCCCCTCTCCCATCGGGCAAAAGGTATTGAAGTGTAAAAACACACACCTCCAGATTCAGGGACAGTTTCTTCCCAGCTGTTATCAGGCAACTGAATCATCCTACCACAACTAGAGAGCAGCCCTGAACTACTATCTACCTCATTGCTGACCCTCGGACTATCCTTGATTGGGCTGTACTGGCTTTATCTTGCACTAAACGTTATTCCCTTATCATGTATATGTAAATGGCTTGTTTGTTTTTTTTATTTTTATTTTTATTTTTAAATTATTTTTATTAGAAGCAATTGGACAAGGATAAAACATTCAACATCTTAAATTATTCAATTATTAAACAGCTTCAATTTTAACCTTTTAACCTGAAAATGAGAGAAAAGAAAAGAGAAAGAACAAGAGTGGGAAAAAGTGAGAAGTGACAAGATAGCTCGAAAAAGCAGATAGAAAAGACCCCTAGGCTACCAAAGTAGTGTGGCCAAAAAGTAAATAAAGATATGAGAGAAAAGAATAAATAAATAAGAAAGTGGAGATAAACCTGCCCCTCTTTCCCTCCCCCCCACCCCGACCACCTCACCCAACCCAGAATCGGATTTAAGTCTAAATTTGTGTGGCGCCATACTATCCTTGTAAGAATTCGGTGAAGGGTGTCCATGTCTTGAAAAATGTATCTGTTTTTTCTGGCAAGACAAGCCTAATATTTTCCAAATGTAGTGTCTCGGACATGTTTTTAATCCACATCTTCACAGTAGGGACTGATGTGTGTTTCCAAAATTTAAGTATTCGTTTTTTCGCCGTTATCAAGCCATAATTAAGGAAACGTCTTTAAAATAATGTTAGCTGAGAACAGGCTTCTGACATATCTAGTGTGATCAATTCTGTGTCGGGGTCCGATTTTGTTTTAAGTATTTTAGAAAATATTTCCCTCCAGAAATTGTGTAACTTTATACAGGAGGCAAAATAATGGGTTATGGTTGCTTCCTGAAGGAGACATTTATCACAAATAGGGGAGACATTGTTTACATGATTACTAACTTGTTGTGTATTGTCTTTCCATTGTCTTTCCGTTGACTGATTAGCACGCAACAAAACCTTTTCACTGTATCTCGGTACACGTGACAATAAAATAAAATAAAATAAACTAAAGTGGAGTATTGAGAAAGTCACAGCATCTATGGAGAAAGTTAATATTTTAGATTGATTTCCTATTATCAATGGTTCTGGTGCTGGCTCGAAGGGCCGAATGGCCTACTCCTGCACCAGTTGTCTATTGTCTATTGTCAAAGGAAATTAAATAGTTTATTGATGCCCTTTAAGAAATTTGATTTCATTTCTCAAACGGCATCAATAAACTATTTGATTTTTGTTACAAATCATCACTTCTTGGTCACTGAATTCAAATTCATATATCATAATGATTGGGCTAGCACTTACGCTTTCAGCATTTATAGTGAAGTACTCTTATCACTTAATTACAGGCTGGTAACATAGCCTATAAATAATACTGATCAGGAGAGCAAGGTGTTCTGGAAGTGAGGAAGATGAAAATAAATGTCTGTAGCTGAAGAAACCAGCAAGCTAACAAGGGACACAAAAATGCTGGAGAAACTCAGCGGGTGCAGCAGCATCTATGGAGCGAAGGAAATAGGTGACGTTTCAGGCCGAAACCCTTCTTCAGACTGACAAGCTAACAAGGGAGATTGGGAGATTTATGGGCCTATCCCACTGTCAAGCATACAAATTATGAGAGGCATCGATAGGTTAGACAGTCAGAACCTTTTTTTCCCAGGATTAAAATGCTAAGGACTAGAGGGCATAGCTTTAAGGTGAGAGGGGCAAAGTTTATAACAAACTTGGCATCATGTTCAGCATGGACATTGTGGACCCAAGGGAATGATCCTGTGGTGTAATGATCTCTGATCAATGTTCATGCACAACTGACTATCGCGACCACATTTGTCAGTCTTCTATCATCTATGATTTGACTTATTTTCTTGCAACAATCCAGACATTTAGCTCACCATTCAATTCGATATTGTGATAAGAAAAGCACTGTGCCTCACTCATGTTCTTCAGTGTGACTACATTACAATGTCCAGGATACATTTTACAAACCATTAAGCTTATATTCACTTCACATCCCAGACTCGCAATGTTGTGGATACAGTGGTGGAATAGCTCTCAGTCTGTCCATGCTATAAGATATGGATATGAGGCTTCCAGGGAGTTAACTGTGTGAGGCTGGGGTGGCGCATAAGCATGCTAGGTGTGAGCATGATTGCTTGATATTATTGACAATTGAGGGAGATGAATATGATGACTGGAGCCATTTCTTGGACTAGTGATGAATGTAGTTTATCTTGGTTTCTGAGCGGGGATTTACTGACATTCAGTCTCCATTCCATCTCTTCTTTCAAAGCTCCATTCCAATGTTCCAAAACCATCCCCCCCCATTGCTTCCAACTATCAACTTTAGCTGGATAATGCCAACCTACCTTTGGAGACACTTTAAGAGTTGGATTTTAATCGAAGCAGGCAAGCTCCAGCTAGTTCGTGCCTCTCGTGATGACACCCCCGTAACTAATGATCCAAACAATAATTATATGGGTTCATTGACAATGAATAGGAATTTTAGTTATCAACCTCAGGAAGCATGGAGGAGTATATACCCCAATTAACATCAATGGTGTCAAAGTGGAAATGGATGAGTGGTTCAAATTCCTTGGCGTTAATATACCATATATCTATCGTGGACCAACCAATTTGAAGCGACAGCCAAGATGGCACAAAAACGCATTTGCTTTCTCAGAAGACTGAGGAAATGTGACTAGTCTCTAACAACTCTTACAAGCGTATACAGATGCGCCATAAAAAGCACACTGTCAGGTTGCATCACAGCTTGATTTTGGAACAGGTCTCCGCAAGACGGCAAGAAATTGCAGAGAGATGTAGATGTAGCCCAATCCGTTACACAAACAAACCTTCCCAGCATTGACTCCATCTACACTTCATACTTCGTCGGAAAAGCAGCAAGAATAATTAAAGACCTATCACGCCCAGTCATTCCTTCTTCTCCCTGCACTTGTTGGGCAGAGGATAGAGAAGCTCGAAAGCATACATCACCAGCCTAAGGAACAGCTTCTTCCCCTCTGTGGTGATGCTTCTGAATAACCCTTCCATATGCTCGGGTACTGACCGATTCTCCTCTAACCACTTGACATTGGTAATGGAACAAACAAAGCTTCACTATACTTTGGTACATGTGACAATAATAAACCTAAGCCTAAACCTGGGAATGCATTAATCCTCCATCATAATCATTGCACAGATTTGGGCACTGTTGGATGTAGCCCCCTATGATTTTTCAATCAGTGTCAACATTTATTGTTTATTAGGCGTACCACTGTGCTGATCTTTAAAATAAGCTTTACTCTGCGATTGAAGTCAATAATATTTCCCAAAGAAATGCAATTTTCTAGTTGCCACATGAAAGAAAAGACAATAGATAATAGACAATAGACAATAGTCAATAGACAATGGGTGCAGGTATAGGCCATTCGGCCCTTCGAGCCAGCACCGCTATTCACTGTGGTTATGGCTGATCATCCACAATCAGAACCCCGTTCCTGCCTTCTCCCCATATCTCTTGAGTCCGCTATCTTTAAGAGCTCTGTCTAACTTTCTCTTGAAAGCATCCGGAGAATTGGCCTCCGCTGCCTTCTGAAGCAAAGAATCCCACAGATCCAAGGGATATGGGGAGAAAGCAGAAATGGGGTACTGATTTTGGATAATCAGCCATGATCATATTGAAGGGTGGTGCTGGCTCGAAGGGCCGAATGGTCTACTTCTGCATCTATTTTCCTATGTCCTCTTGTTGCTTCTATCATTAGGCAAGAAGTAAAGAAGCCTGAAGTCCCACATCACCAGTTTCAGGAACAGCCATCACATTGTCGAACTGACCTGCACAACCCTATACCCACCATGGATCTGATTTCCAATTTTGTTTTTTTGCACATTTTTTTCCCTTGTAGAAATGATGTGTACTTTATGTACAATTTGTGTTTTTTTGGTGTACTGTCTATGTGCCTGTGATGCTGCTGCAAGCAAGATTTTCATTGCACCAGTACCTCACTCTACTTGTGCACATGACAATAATCTTGACTTGACTTGACAAATATTTTCCTCATTTATAAGTCATAAACGAAGATAGATTTAAAACAATGGGCAGATTGCGTTAAACAAGATGATGAAAAACAAAATTTCACCCAGATAGTGAAGGGCTGAAGGACTCTGCCTGAAAGAATATTGGAGACAGAAACTGGTATCACTTTTAAACAAACTTGGAAGTGTACTCAAAGAGCTACAAGGTGCAGGGATAAGGATGAGAAATGGAAATTGGGATCTGTTTGGGGAATTCTTCACTGACTTTCAAGACACAATAATTTCAAAGGCTTTCTTTCTAATTTATTTCATGATTCTTTCTAAAATATTCACATCTGCATCAACAATTACATGTTTATGAGTTACTCTTTGGTAAGGGTGGTGGTGGTGCAGTCAGGTCACCATCTTCTAGAGATCTGGCTGAAAGTAGTTGTGCATTATTGCAATAAACTTTTACTACACATTTGGCTGTCGTGCAGGCACCAACACAGGTATAGAATAAACAAAAATATAAACAAAAATATATTGCCGAATAAAGGCTTGCCTAGGCAGCTGCCCTATATACATGAGAGTTTTATGGAACATCATACACCTTTCATAGCTTGCTGTTCTAATATGCACTTAGGGAATACCTATTTTATGCAGTGTTTCAAATACAAAAATATGAATAATAATAATATTTGTATCTTACTTCAATAACCCCCCCTCCTTGCAGTAATGTATTTTAAACAGTTTGAGTTGATCCTGTGTGTAGAGGCTTCCAAAGTTTGTGCATTACTTTAAACTATTGGATTATTTTGACGACTACCACTTTAAGAACAGGATTGGCCTCATTTTAAGACAGTTTGTAATAAATGGACTCAAATATATCCTCATATATCCATTTACATTATTTTATAACTTCCTATTGTATTAGTCCTAAATCATTTTCTCCAGAGATGCTACCTGACCGATGGAGTTACTCCAGCACTTTGCACCTTTTGTTGTAAACTGGCATTTGCAGTTCTTTGTTTCCATAAATATTCTAGCTACTATCTCCTCCATTAAAATGAAATGGTGCTTGAGGATCTCAGTGTTTTTGCATGGTGCATCTTTTAACCTCATGCTAGCTTGATCTTGCAGCAAGTGGGATGAAACACTTTTTCCAAGCATTAGTGGTTAACAGTGCATTTCCTGTAAAATGTAGCACTATTTCCAGGAAACTTCCTGATCTATAGCATGGCATTAACACACAGATAACACTTAACGTTGATGCATCTTGATGTATCCCTTTGCTGAAGGGCAAATTATCTTAATTAGTCCAGAAGAGTAAGCAAAGTGAATGTCTGAGTTCTGCAAATCCTGTTAGCTTAATGCCTCTGGCAGGTGGCACTCACTCTTCCTAGTTTGTCCATCACTTGACCTTAACATCTCCTTCCAACATTTAATCCTAATCTGTCCCTGCACCTCCCAGCCCTGTAAACCCATCAGACTAAGACTTAACTCATTTTATATATTTACAAAGCATAGAAAATAGAAGCGTATCTCTAAGGTAAAGTAAACCAGACTAATAACTACTTCATTAATGGCAAAATTGTGAAATGCTGCAGATGCAGACCTACCCTCACAAGTCACTAAAAAGAGAAAACATGGGGCACCCCTGCTCCAAAGCCTGCCTTTGACATGCACTTGGACAACTGGGATTCTCTGAACATAGATTTTAGCTAAAGATAGACACAAAGTGCTGAAGTAACTCAATGGGTCAAGCAGCATCTCTGGAGAAAAAGGATGGGTGACATTTCGGGTCGGCAATGCAGGGCTGGTAACATTTTATTTAGCTGTATTGACTATGTTCACTTTTAGTTTAGTTTAGTTTAGAGATACAGCGCGAAAACAGGCCCAATAGCCCACCGAGTCCGCACTGACCAGTGGTCCCCGCACATTAACATTACCCTACACACACTGGGACAACTTTACATTTAAACCAAGTCAATTAACATACAATTCCCCGTTGGATTGCAACCTTGTCGTGGTTGGGGAGCTTGTGTGTCTCAGTGACCCCGAGAGCTATGCCAGCGGGAGATTCGTCTCCTGTTAGGGTCTCCCATGCTGGACAGGTCGAAGGGTAGAGGTGAGACGAAGAGCGATCCACTGGTCCTCCAGGTTGGAGGTTGAGCACAGGGCTAACAACCCTGTCTTGTAAAACAAATATGTTACGGAAACAGCAACTGAAGGAATCACAACTGAATGGAGGACCTTTGTTGCTGCCCTACATACCAGGAGGCATAATAGTCAGTAAGTAAGTACTGTAAGTAAGTAATTAACATACAAACCTGTACATCTTTGGAGTGTGGGAGGAAACTGAAGATCTTGGAGAAAACCAATGCGGTCACGGGGAGAACGTACAAACTCCGTACAGACAGCACCCGTAGTCGGGATCGAACCCGGGTCTCCGGCGCTGTAAGCACTGTAGGGCAGCTACTCTACTGCTGCATCACCGTACCACCCAATCTATCGGGAGAGATTGGATAGGTTTTTTTCCCTTGGAGCTAAAGTATCCTGAGGCTGACATGGCAGAGATGCTTAACATTATGAGACTCAGAAAAAAGGTAGATAGCCAGTTGTTTTCCATAATTGTGTCAAACACTAGAGGGCATATGTTTAAGGTAAAAGGAAGGTAGTATAAAAAGGCGAGGTTTTCCTTTTTCCAATTTTTCGTGCAAAGGTATCTGGAATGAGCTCCCGGAGTATGTGGTGATCAATAACAACATTTAAGAGGCAACTGGACAACTACTTGTATGAGCAGGTCATAATGGATGAGGAATTAATGCAAGCAAGTGGGATTAGTATAGAGAGGCAAGATGGTTGACTAAGATGTGAGGGCCTGAAGAGCCTATTTCTATGAATCTGAGTAATGAAATCATTTCAAGATTTATATTGCCATGAAATATATTGTTGGGCACAATATGCAAAAATATCAGTATTTCTTATCAGATTTACTGTCTGAATAGAAACAAATCTATGATCTGTTTGAACCTAATTATATCATTTGCATATAACCACTATTTTACCCACATCTTATAAATCTGTGATCTGAAATGAACTTTATTATCTACAGATTATTAAAACTAAAAGAGTAATGGGATATGTAAGGAGATTTGAGAGTCTAAACAATCATATCTCTAGCTATTATCAATTATGTTATTTTTTTAAATGATGTTTGTGATGAAAAGTCATCGACCTGAAGCATACCTCGGTTTCTCTCACCACATCTGCTGCCTGACCTATTGAGCATTGCCAGCATGTTGTGTTTCGAATTCCATGACTTAGTCCATTTCCTATTCACACTTTGTATTTTGATAATATGCAACAACAAAGTTGCAGCCTTATCTCGGTGATCATTTCAATTTGAGAATTAAATTATTTTCTTTTGACAGGTGCACATTTGGGATGCCAAGTTCACCTATTCTGTAATTTGTTGCATTATTGATTTTCTCACTCAATGATCATTGAGAGCCCTAACCAGTGAAAAGGTTGTTTCTTCCCTGCTACCTTCATTGCTATAGAAAAACAAAACCTTACGAGTCAGCAGTCCAGGTTGGACAACTGGATGAGGAGGTCAGTGCACCCAATTTGTGACTCCCTGAAGTTCTTGACATTAAAGATAATTGGGAGGACTGCAAAAAAACGTTGAGGTCAGTTCAAATGATTCACAGTCCTCCCAATTTCCAGTTATTAATTTTAATGACCATAAACACAAATCGTAATGATTCGGGCAATCTGACCTCCTGATTGTCCAATCTACCCTCGTGCCCAATGACATTTCATGCTGAAGCATTGATTTTGAAAGCTCACCCAGGCTTATAGAAATGTATCAAATTATAAAAGGACTGGACAAGCTAGATAAAGGAATAATGTTCCCAATGTTGGGGGAGTCCAGAACCAGGGACCACAGTGTAAGAATAAAGTGGGGGCCATTTAAAACTGAGATGAGAAAAAACTTTTTCACCCAGAGAGTTGTGAATTTGTGAAATTCTCTGCCACAGAAGGCAGCGGAGTCTCATTCACTGGAAGGATTTAAAATAGAGTTAGATAGGGCTCTAGGGGCTAGTGGAATCAAGGGGTATGGGGAGAAGGCAGGCACGGGTTATTGATTGTGGATTATCAGCCATGATCACAATGAATGGCGGTGCTGGCTCGAAGGGCCAAATGGCCTCCTCCTGCACTTATTTTCTATGTTTCTATGTTTCTTATCCTTTACTGAGTTTGTCATATTTGGATCAACTAAACTGCTGGGAATTATGCTGACTGACAGTAAACTGAGATGATTGAGAATTATAAAGTCACCATTGACAACTGTGATATAATTTACTGTTATTGAAGTAAACTGCTGGATGTAAAATAGCAGCTGCATCCATTGTTTTATCCAGTGAACAAGGAATCAATGTTATTTTTCAAAAATATAGTCCCATACTTTTTTTTCAATATAAGCATACAAACGATGCCTTGGAAAAAGAAACAAATGCTTTTCGGCAAAAAAAAGAGCAAGTCATAAAATTGACTTGTCAAAGTCTTAAAATATAAATATGTGATAATTTGCAAATTAATGTATTCCAAGCAATACCTTGTAAAAACAAAAGGTATCAATATTCAGATGCAGTCTGAAATGTAAATTACTTCACACCAATACTGATGCATATGTTGTTCATCAATGTAAGTGGTGTTTCCCTCTGCAGAAGAACTAAATAGGGGCACAAAGCCAATAGCTTGTGCAACAAAACATGTTCCTACATTTTAAGGACTTAGTTTTCACATTTGCATGTCATTCTCTCCTGCTGAAATCTGTTTATCGAAGATAACCAACAAAATTGTGAGATAAGGACTTCTTTGATATCAGCAAAGCACGAGCTACATTAGTAGAATTACCCAGTGGTGATGGTTGGAGGGAATTAAAACTGAAATCAATTAACTCATGTAAGACTTGTTTTGCAAAGTATTTATTTCAAAATGACCTCACATGCTGTTGATCAATGAAATTGAAAAATAAAAATAAATTGTGTCTGCATACTGCCTGTGTATCCACAGTGTATTGCAAAGTGCTTCATTACCAAGACTCATAACAAAGTGGAATCACTTTATATATATATATATATATAGAGAGAGAGAGAGTGAGAAACAGCAGCACAACAATGCAATCAACCTTCAAGTTAGGAGCAATTGCTGGGTGGGATATTAAAAGGATTGTTTTACTTCGATAATAGTTTTCAAAAACAACAACACGTCATCCTAGTGTGTTGGAGCTTGGGTAATGCATATGAATGGACTCATTGCAACTAAGATGCTTGAAGTGCAGAGGGAAACTGAATTTAAGTGAAACTAGGACGACATTAGACTTTAGGCTTTAGAGGTACAGCGTGGAAACAGGCCCTTTGGCCCATTGAGTCCATGCTGACCAACGATCACCCCATACACTAGCACTATCCTACACACGAGGGACAATTTAAAAATCTAATTAACCTGTACATCTTTGGAGCATGGGAGGAAACAGGAGCACCCAGAGAAAACCCATGTGGTAAAAGGGAGAATGTCCAAGTTCCGTACGGACAACAACCATAGTCAGGATTGAACCCGGGTTTCTGTGTTGTAAGGCAGCAACTTTACCGCTGCGCCACTGCGCTGCTCTGCCAATAAAAGTAGGGTACAACATGTAGAAAATGTAGCAAGTGAAAGATAGTTTCAATGAAAACCCCCCCAACTTAATAGAGTCCTTTACAGCCAACAAATTTGCTTGAAAAGGGGAATTAGCTGATCATCTGAACTCAGGCTGGGTATAGCTCAACCTGGATTTGCCCGATATTCAGCACACATCCGTACCCAACCAGACAATTTAAGGTACACAAAAATGCTGGAGAAACTCAGCGGGTGCAGCAGCATCTATGGAGCGAAGGAAATAGGCGACGTTTCGGGCCGAAACCCTTCTTCAGACAATTTAAGCTGACTGTGCTTGACAGGTGTCCTACGAAGTAAAGCAGACACTGAAATAATGTTTCTATCACAACTCATGTTCATAAGTTATAGCACCATAATAGAGAGGGAGAGAGAGAGGGAGAGAGGGGGAGAGGGGGAGAGGGGGAGAGGGGGAGAGGGGGAGAGGGGGAGAGGGGGAGAGAGAGAGAGAGAGCGCACCTGTATTTTCTGTGGCGAGGAAGAGACCGTGTTCCACGCTTATATGGAGTGTGAGAGGCTGCTGCCCCTGTACCAATATCTGAAGGGGTTGTTCCTCAAGTTCTGGTTGCATTTTAGTCCTACGATTCTTGTGTTTGGACACAAGGCAGGTTGTGGGGAGAGCCAAGTGGGGGGGTGGGACTTACCTGTCGGTTTGCTCCTGGGTCTGGCCAAGATGGCCATACACGGGTCTAGGCAGCAGGCGGTTGATGGTCAGGCTAGAGTCGGCTGCCTGCCCCTCTTTCGGGCCCACGTCCATGCACGTGTGTCCCTGGAGAGGGAACACGCGGTGTCCACGGGGACTTTGGAGGTCTTCCGTGGGCGCTGGTCACCGCGTGGGGTTGAAAGTATTGTGAAGAATGATTGTAATGTTGTATTATAATGACACTTGATATAATGTAATTTCTTTTTTTGTTTATGACTTTGATCTGTTGTATCATTTGTTGTTGAGAGAGAGAGACTGTACTTTTTCAGCTCTGCAGTTGAGAAGGTTTGAAGGATTTCAAGCCTTTCAAAGATTTTGTCAATGGAGAAGGAACAGAGGCTTCATAGTTTGACTTAGAGTTGGCCTGCTGAAAATTTCCTTTGCATAAGGATTCCTCCACTAGTGTGAAATTCCTGAGTTTTCTCTGCATTGCCGCGGGTGTGGACGTCGTTGGCGGACTGCCAAGAGTGCCTGGAGATTGAGGCAGGAAAGATTTTGGTGTCTTTATCGTTCTAGCACCAATTCTCTGCCCTAAAACTTGGGGACTTTCCCTGTTTCAGCTGGAGGTTTCTGCTTTCTGCTGCTTGTCTTAGACTGTGACTGTCTCTGGGACTTAACTTGGAGCTGAGCTGCTGGGATGCCTGGAGCTGGTTTGTGCCACTGTCAGATGGCGATGGCTGGGGAGCGGCCGAAGGTCCAGAGTTATGCAGCGGTGGTATCAGCGGCGGGTACGAGGTCATTTGAGGATGAGCCTCATGTTGACTTGGATTGGGAAAGATTTGTTATCTCGGTCCAAACTGCCCAATTACGAAGGGTATGAATGACCTTCTTGAGAGGTGTGCTGTTGTCTCTTCCGAGCTCGAAAGTGGAAAGGTTGAGATGATACTAAAGACCCGGGAGGATGTGGTCCTGGTGTTGGAGAGGGGGATCTCAATGGGGGGGGCCCACATACAGGTGGATCCGTGGGTGTCCAGGGTGAGACCGGTTCTCCTGCGGAGTTGCCCCACATGTATTCGGGATGCAACACTTCTTCCACACCTGTCTAAATTTGGGGAGGTGCGGTCTAAGTGCTTTAGGCTTATACACCCCGGGATGACCCGGAGGAAAAAGGGATCTTCAGCTTCAAGAGGAGGGTGTTCATGAAGGTGGGTGAGGGGGAAGGCGTTGAGGGGAGCTTCAAGGTTGAGTGTAAGCGCCTCCTCAGAACCGTGCATTGGAGTTGGGGAAAGGAACAGTGTCATGTATGCGGTGAGTTTGGGCATCTCCGTAGGAAGTGTCGTAACCGCGGGGTCGTTACAAGAAGCTCTAGCGCTGCGGCCCAGGAATGCACTGCTGGCCCATCCGTGGTGGCTCGTCATGCCTTGGTGGCGCGGGGTGGTACTGCTGACCCGGCTATGGCTGCCAGCTCCACCTCGGTGACCCGGGGCGGCAGTGATAGCCCATCTGGGGCTGCAAGTTGGGGACCCGGGGCAGCGATGGCCCCCGCCTCCTACATCATGAACCTGTGGTGGTGGCTGATAGCAAGGTGCAGGGAGAGGGTGAATAGGGGGGGGGGGGGGAATGGGAGATGCCGAAGAAGAAGGGGAAGAAGGAGAAACAGCCCACCCAAGTGGTCTGAAGAAGGGTTTTGGCCCGAAACGTCGCCTATTTCCTTCGCTCCATAGATGCTGCTGCACCCGCTAAGTTTCTCCAGCATTTTTGTGTACCAAGCGAGTTAAACGCTAGCGGATGGGCACTTGCCCAGATCTGAGACCACCCAAGGGGGACCTATCAGCTCCAGTGAGGTCCAGAATGCACCTGTCGTGGCCTAGCAAGGAACTGAGGTTGTTTGGACGGGGGCAGGGAAGGTAAAACGTGCGGGTGGTAAAATGGCTGTGGGTAGTGTGGAGGCGGAAAACCCTTCCTTTATGGAGGTCACCGTACCACCGCATGTTAGTGGGATAAAAAGGAAGCATGCGCCTGGCAAGGAGGAGCAAGGTCGTGGTTCCAAAGCTAAGGGGATGCCTATTTTAAGACCTTCCACACCTGATGTGGTTGGTGGTCACGAACTAGTGTCTTCTTGCTGGAGGTTGGGCCTCTATTTCAGGGATTTTCTGTGGGTAATACCAGACCAGGTGCTGGGGTTGACTCCTCTGGAATTGTTTCCTCTCGGCGGGTGGCTGTCTCTTCGTCTCAGGGGCCTTCCGAGGGAGTTATCTCATTGGGTGTTAAGGTTAGCTCCCCTGGGTATGTGTCCTCTGGGTCGGAGGAGGTCCCCTCGTTTCAGAGGCCTTCTGAGGGAGCTGGCATGCCAGATGATGGGATAAGCTCCACTGGTAGTGTTGCCCCTGAGGCGGGGGATGAGCTGAGTCAGTCTGTACTCCATATCAGAGCCAGTGGAGGTGCTGGGTGGTGTGCTGCCTCACCGGCTGAGTTAGCAGGGGAGAGTCCAAAAGCAAGTGGAGATCCTCTGGGTGTTGCAAGTGGAGAGGGTACTCTGGGTGCTGTGGAGGTCGGGGCTGTTTCGGGTGGCGATTTTCTTTCGGTTTCTGAGGGTGCCAGTGCACCACGGGCCCTGGGGGTGCCTCTTGTTTTTTCTTCCCAGGCCCAGACGTGGAGGATGATGGGAGAGTGCAGAAGCCCAGCCGTTCAGTGGGCTGCTTGTTGCGGTCAGGGGGTTCGGGACCCTTCTACGGTATTGATCCTGGGGGCGGTGTCATGCCGGAGGAGGGGGAGAGTGACGAGGCCAGCTTGTGGAGCGGGTCAGTGAATTTTCAGAGAGTTGTGATCTTTCTAATTCTGACAACGACCTTGAGCGTTGTGCAGAAGAGTTTGTTGTTTCAGGGGTGAGTGGGTTGGCCGAGTGCCCAGGCTCCAAGGCCGTGTCTCAAGCAGTTGTTATCCATGAGGTGCGGGAGTTTCTAAGAACAAGCCATACCGCCAGACAAAAGCGGAGACTGCAATAAGACGATGGGCTGATTGGCCAGGTTTCATTAAGACTCTCGAGGCTATCCTTGGCAACAAGGATAGTGATCTTCCTGAGTCTAAGAAGTGTCAGTTTGGGGACTTTTTGGAGTTCCTCAGAGAGAGAGTTCTCAAGTCTACGGGGAGTGTGAGGTTCTCAATCTTGCACATTCAGAGTAGCCACATTAAACTTAAACGGAAGTAGAGCGAGTATTTGGAGATTTCAATATTTATCAGTCCTTAGAGAGGGGAAATTTGCAGTGTGGTTTCTGCAGGAGACGCATACTGTTGACAGTGACAAACCTACCTGGTGACTGGAGTGGGAAGGGGGGGTCTACATGAGCCATCTCAGCTCAAATTCGAGTGGGGTGGCCTTCCTGTTGGCCCCGGATTTTCAGCCAGAGGTCCTAAATGTGCAAAAAGTTGTGCCAGGACGTTTGCTCTATCTGGCCGTGAGCCTGGATGGCATGCTGTTGCATTTCATTAACGTGTATGCCCCCAGCTCCGACACGATGCAGGCCTGCCTACTTTGTGAGGTGACTACTCTGTGGAGCACCATTGATAGGCGAGAGTGTGCCTTCCTTGGGGGGGACTTTAATTGCACACTTGAGGCACAAAACCATTCTGGTACTCAGTGTGCCCCTGCTGTAGCGAAGAAGCTGAGAGGGTTGATTAACTTCTTTGAGTTGGTTGATGCATGGCGGAACCTCCACCCTGATTCCAATGCTTTTTCGCGGAGGCCTGAGGGGGTTGGTTCCTGCTTTGATCGCATGTATATTTCCGGAGCGTATGTTTCCCGTGTCTCAGTGGCCTCAATGCAGCTGGTGCCGTGCTCGGACCACTGTCTGGTGCGTGTGCATTTTAATCCGGCGCGCACTCAGGCTGGGTCCGCATACTGGCACTTTAACAATCGGCTGCTTCCGGGAGTCATTCAGCCGATTTTGGGTGAAGTGGAGAGAGAGGCAGAGTTGCTTCTCTTCCCATAGGCAGTGGTGGGATGTGGGGAAAGCTCACATCCGTCTCTTTTGTAATGAATACACGTGGGGGTCGACCGGACGGCGGGACTCAGCGGTCGAGAGGCTTGAGAAGGAGCTACTGGACTCAGAGTCTTGCCTGGGTTGGGTTGGTGATGACTCCTGCGAATGGGGAGAGTTTCAGGAGAAGAAGGAAGCCTTGAGGTACCTGCAGCTTGAGCAGTCCAGAGGTGATTACGTGAGGTCGCGGGTCGCGATCTGGACCGGTCTTCGCCTTTCTTTTTCTCTCTGGAGAAATGGCGGGGAACCCACAAGCAGCTCGTAGGCTTCTCTGTCACTGATCCCGACAGGATCAGTGCCTTGGTCAGGCCCTTTTATGGATCCCTGTTCTCTGCGGATGGATTCAGCGGGGAGGCTCAGCGGGACCTGTGGGACGGTCTACCGACTGTAGATAGGGAGGTGGCCGATCTTCTTGATGGCTCCTTATCGCTGGAGGAGTTAACTCGTGCCCTGCATCAGCTCAGGAGGGGTAAGTCCCCCGGGCTGGATGGGTTGACGGTAGATTTTGTTAGAGATTTCTGGGATATCATGGGGTGTGATTACATGAAGGTTCTGGGGGAGAGCCTGGTGACCGGGGAGATGGCCCTCTCGTGGCATAGAGCAGTTGTCGTCTTGCTGCCCAAGAAGGGCAAACTCCGCTTGTTGAAGGACTGGCGCCCGGTCTCTCTCCTATGTACAGAGTATAAAGTTTTTGCACGGGTGATGGCAAATCGCCTGGTCTCCATGCTGTCTCAACTGATTCATCCTGACCAGTCCTACACAGTCCCTGGCCGGTCCATTCAGGATAACATCCACCTGGTTAGGGACCTGATTCATCTAGCCCAGGGCACTGGTCAGTCAGCTGCTTTTCTGTCTCTTGATCAGGAGAAGGCTTGTGATAGGGTAGAGCATGAATACCTCGTTGGGACGTTGCAAGCGTTTGGATTTGGACCGCATTTTGTGGCCAGGGTCCGGTTTTTGTATGCTGCAGTGGAGTGCCTTGTGAAGGTTAATGGTGCGTTGTTGGCTCCCTTTCATTTTGGGAGGGGGGTCCATCAGTGGTGCCCCATGTCGGGTCAGTTGTACTCAGTCTGTGTGGAGCCGTTCCTGTGACTTCTTCGGAGGAGGTTGACTGGCCTGTCCCTACCTGGCAGTGGTTCTTTTGGCGTATGCCGATGATGTACTCCTTACGTTCACTGATCCTAGTGACCTGCGGAGGATGTGTGACTGCCAGAAGATTTTCTTGGCTGCATCATCCGCCAGGATTAACTGGAGTAAGTGCTCTGGACTCGATCAGTGGCAGGTAGACTCCCTGCCAGAGGAGATGACAATGCATGCGTGGAGCACCACGCACCTCCTCTATCTGGGGGTGTACCTGAGTCCCATTGAGTATGCTTGTCCGGCAAACTGGCTGGAGTTGGAGATGAAAGTGGTTGCCCGGCTGGGGCGCTGGTCAGCCCTGCTTGGAATTCTTTCCTTTCAGGGGACGGCGCTGGTCATAAACCAGCTGGTGGCCTCTATGTTATGGTACCGGCTGGCTACTCTTGTCACGCCTTCCATATTTGTAACTGCTTTACAGAAGAAGCTGGTGGATTTCTTTTGGGGAAATAGGAAGCACTGGGTCTCCAAGGCAGTCATGAGTCTCTCATTAGAGGAGGGTGGCCATTCCTTGGTATGCGTGCGTGCCCAGGTTGCGGCTCTCCGCCTCAGGACTCTGCGGAGGTATATGTATGTAGAGAACCCCCCCCCCCCCAGATGGCACGCTCTGGCCACATAGAAACTAGGCAAGCCCCTTAGAGCGGGTTGACTGATGCCCGCCACCGGTCAGTTATTAAAGATGGGATAGCAGCACATTTCGAAAGTGGTGAAATCATTGGACAAAGTCAGAATGGATTTATGAAAGGTAAATCATGTCTGACGAATCTTATAGAATTTTTCGAGGAGGTAACTAGTAGAGTGGATAAGGGAGAACCAGTGGATGTTATATCTGGACTTTCAGAAAGCTTTCGACAAGGTCCCACATAAGAGATTAGTATACAAACTTAAAGCACATGATATTGGGGGTTCAGTATTGATGTGGATAGAGAACTGGCTGGCAGACAGGAAGCAAAGAGTAGGAGTTAACGGGACCTTTTCAGAATGCAAGGCAGTGACTAGTGGGGTACCGCAAGGCTCAGTGCTGGGACTCCAGCTATTTACAATATATATTAATGATTTTGACGAGGGAATTGAATGCAACATCTCCAAGTTTGCGGATGACACGAAGCTGGGGGGCAGTGTTAGCTGTGAAGAGGATGCTAGGAGGCTGCAAGGTGACTTGGATAAGCTGGGTGAGTGGACAAATGCATGGCAGATGCAGTATAATAGTAAGATTAAACGAGAATTTACCAGTTTGAAGTTTGATCGTTATTTTATGAGGAGTAACATTGAGGGATTACGTGAAGAACCCCACCAGGACGCATGCGTGTCATTCTTCAAAGCAGCGGTGTGAAATCACAGATAACGGTAATGACTAAACATAGTAAGATTAGAGAAGAGATACCAGTTGAGTATATGGTCAAGGGTGGGAGATGAGGGCACGTAATCCCTCAACGTTACTTCTCATAAAATAACGATCAAACTTCAAACTGGTAAGTTCTCGTTTAATCTTACTATTTTACTTCGGAGTCACGTGAGTGACTACGTGAAGATTTTAAAGCTCTGTGATTTCATGCCGTGGAAACGAGTCCCTGCATCACATCTGCCTTGATTATGGGGAGAATAGTGTTAACATCATTAGACATCAATACGATATTGAAAACCCAACGATAAATATATTAACACCAAATTATAGCCCCTATTTATGGGGTAAATTATATTACAGAACTTAAAATTGTTTCTGCAAATGTTCCAGGTTTAACGACTGGTTTGTTATAAAATCATTGGAAAGTTTTCTCCGTTGACCATCCTGCTGTCTTGAGCATTTGGTCCATAGGAACATTCAACTTCATAGCTGCCGATGTAGCGGCAGCCCTGGTGGAGTGAGATTTAAAATGCTAGTGTGTACTCCAGCCTTATTAGGACCTGTTTTAGCCATCTAGAGATGGTCTGCACTGTCACTGTTTTGAGTGGCTGTTTATAACTGATTAAAAATGACATTTCTTTCCCTCTGATGATCTTAGTATACTCCATATATAATAGTAAGTGTGTTACAATACAGAGACGATCATCTGTCGGGTATGCCCTGAATTCTGTTTTTAGGCCTGCTGACCCCTGTCTGTTCTGTTTGACTAATTCATTGATGGGAAAAGTGAAATTTCCAGATGAAATAGTCATGTTGTCCAGCCTTAGGTTCTGTAGTGACTGGACGCTTTGTGCCGTGACCAAGGCCATCAGCATGACTGTTTCATAGTCAGTTTCTGTAGGGACAGAGCTGTAGCTGGAGACCAGTTTCTTAACATGGTCAGTACAATGCTCACATCCCATATTTGGGAGTACCTGTTTCCTGGGGGATTAACATGAAAATGCCCCTCATGAGTTTGGTTACCAGGGTGTGTCCCAACAGAATGCCACTCTGTTCCTTGCCACAGGTATGTTGACAGAGCACTTCTGGCGCAGTTGATGGCACTATGACTGAGCCTCTCATCGTAATGGAGGCTTGCCAGGAATTCCAGAACAGACGGGATGTTCATAGATCTGTGAGTGATCTTTCCTTTGTTACCGGATGGACCAGTAAATTAGGTCTATGATGGATGGTGATGCATGGTTCTAATACCATGTCTATTATCACCGGGAACCATGGTTGAGTAGGCCAATCGGGTACTATCAAAATACCAGATGCAGAGTCTTGTTGTATTTTCCTTAATACCCGACAGATGAGGCAGAAAGGAGGGAATGCATAAATAAACAATTTCCCCCAATGCAGCGAAAATGCATCTGTTGCTGCTGCCCCAGGGTCTGGTTCCCATGAAACATAATTTGATAACTGGTGATTGAGCCTGGATGCGAAAAGATCGATATCTGGTGTTCCATACCGTGCTGTAATTTCAGCAAATACATTTTTATCCAACATCCATTCAGTGTTTTCATTGAATTTGCGTGACCTGGTGTCTGCCGCTAAATTTAGTTTACCTGGTAAGTAGGTAGCTGATATCCAAATATTTCTCTGGATACACCATTGCCAAATTGTGATGGCCAGATTGTCACATGATGTCGATTTGTTTCCACCCATATGGTTGATTTATGCTACCACGGTGGTGTTGTCAATTTGTAGTCTAACATGCTGGTGATTTAACCCAGAACAATATGACTTAAGGCCATGGAATGCACTTAACATTTCCAGGTAGTTTATGCCCAGTGTTTTTAATAATGATGCCTCCTGTACATTCCATCTCCCTCCACAGCTGGAGATGGAATTGGTAGCTCCGCAACCAAGTGCACTGGCATCAGTTTGTAGTACCATAGACGGGTTGCTGATAATTAGTGGATTGGAACAATACTTGATGCTGTGTTCCCACCATTTTAGTTCCATTATGGCCTCTGTTGGTAGCTTCATTGGTCTGTCAAAATGGCCACCATTAATTTTGAGTGCTCTTATTTTTGCTCTCTGTAAATGTCGATAGTGTAAAGGTCCAAATTGTGTGGCTGGAAATGCAGCCACTACTTTCCCAATTATTCTAGCTACCAGTCTAATGGATGGTTTGGTGATGTCAATGATTTCGCTGCAAGCCTCTTTTAAGGCTGTAACCTTTTCTTTCGGCAAAGTCACTGACATGAAAACTGAGTTAATGGTGAACCCCAGATAATCCATTTTTGTTGAAGGCGCTAATTTAGACTTAACTGGATGGATGATAAATCCCAGTTCTTCAAACAATTGTTTTGTGGCTGTTACTGCTTGTTTAGTCAATCCCAAAGTTTTGCCAACAATAAATATGTCATCTATATATGCCATTACCATGTGTTTTTGTTTTCGCAGTAACGCTAGGGCTGGTTTCAAAATTTTTGCGAATAACCTGGGGGCTGATGTCAGACCATTAGGTAGTGCCCTGTCTTGCCAACCTGACCCATCCAGTTGAATTTTATATAACATCTGTGGTCACCTCTTATGGGTACTGTATAGTAAGCATCTTTTAAATCGATGCTTGCCATGTAGTAGCCTTCGGAAATCAATTGCTTAGCCGTAACAAAGGTTTCCATCTTGAAATGAATATATTGTACAAAGGTATTTAAAGTAGTCAAATCGATGATGATGCGGCAACCACCATCTTTCTTGTTTTTTATAAAGATATTGGACACGAATTCCTGTGATTCGTGTTGGGTGTGTTCAATTACTCCTTTTTTATATAGCCGCTGTATTTCAGCATGTGCTTTAGATTTCTCTATGCCTGTGAGCACGAACATTCGGTTCGGTACATGCTGTACTGGAGGGTTATGTTTTTGTATAAATTCTATGGTATAACCCAGGATACTGCTTAGAATGTAAGTGTCGGTAGTTATCTTATTCCATGCATCCAAATAATATCGTAATCTCCCACCAACTTTCATGCTCCCTTTAATTCTTAAGGAACCAGACCCACCTACCTCCATGGTTACCAGTGGTAGGTGTGTTATTTCTTCGGCATCCTCCTTGGATGTTGAGGCGCCGTTGTCTGGGTCTGTTGTTGGGTTTGTGTTGAAGGCTTGCGCATTTTCCAGGACGGTCGGTCTGGGCCATGGCCTAAAAAAGACCGATGTTGGGTGTTCCTGGTTTTTGCGCTTGCTCCGGTTTGTATTGGCCGACTGGGGGGTCCGTTGTGGTGATATTTTTGGCCGTAGTAGGTTTTGGTTGTTGCTTTTATGAGCCCCAGTATTTTTGCCTCTTCATCAAGTTCTTTCACTTGTTTTGGTAGATCCCCTCCAAATAGTAGTATTGGCGGTTTGGAGGTTCCAGGTTTACAGAGGCCGGCAAATTTGGGGTCTAAAGCTGGTTGGATAGCAGTTTTCCTGATGTTGTTCAACTCATATTGTGAGTTGCAGAGTAAAGCCAGTGCATCTTGGTGGTCTTGGGTCATGTTTTGCTCCTTCAATGTGCGGGCAAAAGCTGTAATTCCTGCCGTTAGGACTTTTAGGACTTTCTGAATTTTCAAGTCCCTGGTTCTAATTGATGTCCCCACATGTTTCCAGATGCACTGGTTTACACTGGGAACATTTAGCGACTTGCAGTTCCCTGGAGGTAAATGTCGTGCCATGGTGTCTGATAGTGCCAGTACCTGCAGTTGGTTAAATGACATATAGTCAATGCTTGCCGCTATTTTCTGCTCCAGGTCTTGGGCAGTTTGGTCTGGTTGGATAAACTGGGACACCATGTCCAGCATGTTTTCTGTCACCCCAGGCATACTGGGGGTATGTTGTTCACTGCCCTCTTCAGGGTCAGCGCAGAATTGACCCTCCGTGCTCTCCTCTGATGAGGGAGAGACACTGTGCAGCCCCACAAGGGGTACTGCTGTGGGGGTTACTAATTGCCTACTGTGGCTAGCCTCCATCTCCCGAAGCCTGCCACTTTGGAGTATTTCCTCCAGCAGCCGCTCCAACTGGCTCTTATGCTCTCGGGCACAGGCCACTCGCGGCTGTTCCTGAACCTGCAGCCGCTCCAACCGGCTCCAATGCTCACGGGCACTGGCCGCTCACGGCTGCTCGTCATCCTGCAGCCGCTCCAACCGGTCCCGGTGCTCACGGGCACTGGCCGCTCGCGGCTGCTCGTCATCCTGCAGCCGCTCCAACCGGCCCCGGTGCTCACGGGCACTGGCCGCTCGCGGCTGCTCAAAGTCAGACTCGTCGGAGTCGGCATTTGGTCCGTTTTTTGCTTCGCTTTCCCGCCCGGCTTCGCCGGTGCGGGAGCGAAGTCGGGCACAGCTGTTCCCATTTCGGGAGATTGGCGTGCCGTTGGCTGCTGCTGCCGGCTGCCCGCAACTCCGCGGTTCTCCCCCGCCAGCTTTTCCGCAGCCTTCGTGGATCTGGTCCATGTCTCCACCTGTAAGGTAAGTGGAAGGAACGCAGAGTCTACTTACCTGCTGTTCCAGGCTTTCAAATTCTGCCGCTAAGGGAACGTCGTTCCCCCTGCTGTGACTCGTTGCAATGCGTGAAGCGATATGTCACGCATGCGTCATGGCGGGGTTCTTCACGTAGTCACTCACGTGACTCTGAAGTAAAATGTGGATAAATGTGAGGTTATCCACTTTGGTGGCAAAAACAGGAAATTAGACTATTACCTGAATGGTGGCCAATTAGAAAAAGGGGAGATGCAACGAGACCTTGGTGTCATGGTACACCAGTCATTGAAAGTAGGCATGCATGTGCAGCAGGCAGTGAAGAAAGCGAATGGTATGTTAGCATTCATAACAAAAGGATTTGAGTATAGGAGCAGGGAGGTTCTACTGCAGTTGTACAAGGTCTTGGTGAGACCACACTGAAGTATTGCGTACAGTTTTGTTCTCCTAATCAGAGGAAGGACATTCTTGCCATAGAGGGAGTACAGAGAAGGTTCACCAGACTGATTCCTGGGATGTCAGGACTTTCATAGGAAGAAAGACTGGATAGACTCGGCTTGTACTCGCTAGAATTTAGAAGATTGAGGGGGGATCTTATAGAAACTTACAAAATTCTTAAGGGGTTGGACAGGCTAGATGTAGGAAGATTGTTCCCAATGTAGTTGAGGCCAGTTAATTGGCTATATTTAAGAGGGAGTTAGATGTTGCCCTTGTGGCTAAAGGGATCAGGGGGTATGGAGAGAAAGCAGGTACAGGATACTGAGTTGGATGATCAGCCATGATCATATTGAATGGCAGTGCAGGCTTGAAGGGCCGAATGGCCTACTCCTGCACCTGTTTTCTATGTTACTATGTTTCGAAGAGGCGTGCCTAGTTTCTATCGGGATATGCTAAGTGCGGAATTTGGCTGTTTTCAGCCAGCGTGTTGCTCCACGAGAGGAGGGGGTTGTTGCGGCTGCCGAAGTGGCCGGTCCTCACCTTGTTGGGTGTCGAGGAGAGGCGCACGCCTGGAGTGGTTCTGACTGAGCTTACCCTCGCTCCATCAGATTTGCTCATCGGGCCTAGACTCCGGGACATTTCTCGGGCACTGGCTCCACACAACCTGAACCGCCTTTCTGAGATGGCCAGCATGCCGTTTCGTGATGCGAAGTGACTCACACTGTACACTGTACAGAATGCTCCTGCGCATCTGCACCTCCTTGCCTTCGTCTCCCATCCTGACACACCATCGCGGACGGTGTTACCACCCCAAGGCGGGGGAGGTCCCCAGTGGGGGTCCCTCTACATGGGAGTCGTTCCCCTTTACATTGGGGACCTGGGTTGGAGAGTGCTGCACAGAGCGGTAGCATGTAACAAACTTTTGAGTCGGTTCACGGGCTCGTCCGCCGCCTGTATTTTCTGCGGCGAAGAAGAGACCGTGTTCCACGCTTATATGGAGTGTGAGAGGCTACTGCCCCTGTACGAATATCTGAAGGGGTTGTTCCTCAAGTTCTAGTTGCATTTTAGTCCTACAACTCTAGTGTTTAGACACAAGGCAGGGTGTGGGGAGAGCCGAGTGGGAGGGTGGGACTTACCTGGCCATTCGCGGGTCCAGGCAGCGGGCGGTCGATGATCAGGCTAGAGTCGGCTGCCTGCCCCTCTTTCGGGCCTACGTCCGTGTACGTGTGTCCCTGGAGAGGGAACACGCGGTTTCCACGGGGACTCTGGAGGCCTTCCGTGGGCGCTGGTCACTGCGTGGGGTTGAGAATATTGTAAACAATTAATGCACTGTTGTACTATAATGATTTTTGATATAGTGTAATTTTTTATTATGTTTTGATGTGTTGTATCATATGATTGTGTCGAATAAAGTATTTAAAAAAAGTTTTTGAAAAAAAAAGAGAGAGAGAGAGATCATAGCAACTTAAATTCATTTTGTTCACAGTGGCATTTCAAAAAGATTGCTTGCGCAGAACATGACTGTTTTTCTCAGACCAACTGCATCCTTAGTCAGTTTTGGTGCAATGAGTTTATTTATTTTCCCAAAGTCATTTCAAAACCAATTCACAGATGAACTTACAAAGAAGATTTAACAAGTGAAGTTCTGATGAAAGCTATTTACAACTGTTTACTTTTAATCTCATAGAGTTTACCTCATCAGGCAAAAGGCAAAGGGATATATTTTAACTCTTTCTAAGTGATCTGTTTCATGCTGAGGCCCTTTCAATGTGCAAATTTGCTTTCTATGACAAACAAAACTTGAATGTTTAAATCAGTTTTATTGACTGTATGGCTGAGCAGTTCCCTAAGAGGCATATTTATTATGCAGTCACCTGGGATCCTATTCCACATCCATTGTGATCAGCTCCCAAGTGCCTGACTTACCTGGCTATCAATCCAATGGCTCCAGGTTGTTTGATAAGATGCTGGTTCAAACATTTCAATTACTAAGCAAGCCAAATTCTTCAACCGTCCTGACAAAATCAAGTACCAGAAACATAAGTTACAAAATGCGCTGTCAAGAAGAAACAGACAACACATGATGAACTTTCCCCCCTGAAGAATTCTAGAGTTGTGCCATAAGTTAGCAGGAAAACCATTTAAGCAGACAGTATAAATCTGTTAAAGGGACAACTGTTTCACTCCATTTCCTATGGCACCTGCAAAAACAGTCATTAATATTTCATAAATTTGATTACATTTATAACTTAGGTGGCATAGCACTCTTCTTGAAAACATGCTTTATTGATCCATGACTACTGAGATTGTAACAATCCAATTAAGTAAAGAGACATTAAATTATAGGGCGATTTGATAAAAGTATTAAAAAATAATGGGGTGGCACAGTGGAACAGCAGTAGAGTTGCTGCCTTACAGTGCCAGAGATCCGGTTTTGATCCTGACTACGGGTGCACTTGCACGGAGTTTGTATGTTCTCTCCATGACCTGCGAGGGTTCTCACCGGATGCTCCGGTTTCCTCCCACATTCCAAAAACGTACAGGCTTGTAGGTTAATTGGCTTTAATAAAAGTGTAAATTGTCCCTACTGTATGTGTAGGAGGATAGTGTTAGTGTGTGGGACCGCTGCAGAGAATCGATGGGATGAAGGGCCTATTTCTGTCCTGTGTCTCTAAATTCAACTAAAATTAATAAAAAGTGTAACCTTGTCAATAATGCCCATGGACTGTGCATGAATATTAGAAATAATGAAATGTACATCCAGGCATTATCTGTACCTTCAAGGATAATGGGGCTTTCTCACGGGGCGACTTGACGCAAGATGTAACCAGAGTGAAGTGGTCGTGGTCTAGCATGATATCACACGATATAACGGGGGGTAGATAAAGAGTTCCCACGGGTACTCGGCATTTATGTTATTTGTGCGAGTGACTTGTCCGTCTCCCGAGCTTTCCCGTTAAATCTTGAATGAACATTGTGAATCCCCATTCATAAAAGAGAAGGTAATTGCGCGGGAGGGTTAATAATTGACAATCTGCTGCTGCCTGCCCGCTGAGTTAAAAAGTTCCCACGGTCACGATATACAGTGTATCGTGAGTCTTGTGTGAGAACTTTTTAACTCAGCGGGCAGGCAGCAGCAGATTGTCGCTCCCTTCAGTTTCACCCCACCTACACCCCTCTGCTTCCCAGCCATGTGTGTGACCCCTTCCCTCCCCTCTTCAGCTCCCCGCCTATTGCACCGGCGCGGGGGCTTTGCACTGTCTTCACGTCGGCGATGCCAGCAGGTCAGTGCCAGTCACCGGAGACGTCAGGACCAACGGGACACCGACCCCCAGGCCCACTGCAAGCACTGAGATCCCAGAGACCCACAGCCAGCAGCAGCGCAGCCCCGTTCCAACTCCAGAGGAACACGCTCCCCGTAGGGACAGAAGCTGATGGTGTGCAAGGTACGTCTTGTTCTTGGGGTTGCGGATGAGGGGGCGCAGCTCAGGCTGTGACGTCTCCGGCCACCCCCCTGTACAGGAGCTGAGACTGGGAACTGTGGGGTTGTTTGCAGTTGCAGAGGGAGGGGGCAAGGGCGGTACAGTTCAAAGTCTCAGCTCCAGTCCAGGGGGGTGGCCGGAGACGTTAGGTCCAACGGGGCACCGACTGCAAGCACGGAGATCCCAGAGACTCACAGCCAGCGGCAACTCTAGCCCAGCCCACTGTTTCAGGACTGGACGAGGGTTGGTCAAGACTATAAATAATGATCTCCTCTTTCTTTCTTTTCTTTTCTCTATTCTCTCTCTCAACTTTCTTCATTTACTCGTTTTCTTTTTTCACACACTATATATTTCACATCTTTCTATCCTTTACTATCTAACTTCTTTTTCTTATTCTAATCTTTTTTCAGTGTAACAAAAAAAAAAAAAAGAAGTTGTACATAAAATGTATTATGAAAATATATATTAGGCACTTTGGTGCCATATGACTGTACTTACTTCTAATAAAATAAAATATTTAAAAAAAAAAAAAAAAAAAAAACTCTAGCCCAGCCCCGCTCCAACTCCAGAGGAACCCGGGTTGCGGATGAGGGGGCGCGGATTCCTCTGGAGTTGGAGGGACAGGGAGAAACAGCGGCTTTTGAGAATGGTGCCCACACAGTCAGTACACCTCTCCTACACTTGTCTCCCGCACTATGATCATCTCGCAGAGAATGATCCCAGCCTAACAGCATGTTCATTCCAGATTACTCACCTTCTGTCCCCTCTGTCCAGCTTCCGGGTTCACCGTTCGCAGGAGTTCCCACGGTACACGCAAGAGTTAATACGGATATCGCACTGGGCACTACGTGCATATAATGTTGCAATCTTCAACCACAAGTGTACAAGTCACTCTTGGAGAAATTCAAACTTGCTTGAATTTTCTCCCGAGTCACCAAGTTACACGAGTACCTGCCGTTAGCGCCACGGTGGTCCACGGTGGTCCACGAATGCCGTACGGTTATCGCACGGGGTTCCCACGATGTTCAACTCCGGTTAACTCTTGCGTCAAGTCGCCCCGTGAGAAAGCTGCTTTAGACTTTTAATGGTTTACAGCAAAGCAGTGCCATAACTTATGCAGCATGCATGCCACAACATGTGACACTGTTGAATGAGGGTGGCAGCCAAACAATGCTTCTTCCATTACCATGATATTAAATATTTTACCACACATTATTACAGAGGCAGGGGCTATTATATAATTTGAAAGCAAGTTGCATAAGGATTAAAGAAAATATATCCTGAGGTCCAATGATTTAGATTTTGAGGATCTTTGCCCTTTCGTTCTGAAAATAAATGTATTGTCATATCAGCATGCACTGATAAATACTGTGCTCACTACACTTTCCTGATTAATTAATTTATTATATCAAGCCATTTTTGCACTATATAATAGTTGAAAACTGCAGATTAGCTGTGCAAGTTTCGTTCTTGTGTGATTTTGTTTTTTTACTTCTTTTGTTGAACTGATGGTGTGACTCAGCTCTTTGATGAAAATGTCAGTGCTTCTGGTCTAGGTTTCCAATGTGTGGAACCCACAAGTGAGGAAATTGTTGAGCTGCAAGTGCCCGAGGGACCTCTGCAAACACTCTGGTCCTATTCTTCTTCTTGCAATATCAAATTGCCACAGGAAAAGATGGTAAACCAAAATTGCAGAGAAACAGTTACTCTGTTATTTGCAGTTATTTAGTGTGTTGCCCTGTGGTTGAGTAGTTATTCTTGTCAGTGTTGTGTTGCAAAAGTCTTATTTATATTACAATGTATTTTTAGGAACCATGGGGTACAGTAATCCACACATTTTGAACTTCTTAAAGTTTCTTAAAATGGCCCATGATTATATTTATGGACAATAGACAATAGGTGCAGGAGGAGGCCATTTGGCCCTTCGAGCCAGCCATTCAATGTGATCATGGCTGATCATCCCCAATCAGTACCCCGTTCCTGCCTCCTCCCCATATCCCCTAACTCCGCTATCTTTAAGAGCCCCATCTTGCTCTCTCTTGAAAGCATCCAAAGAACCGGCCTCCACTGCTCTCTGAGGCAGAGAATTCCACAGACTCACAACTCTCTGTGTGAAGAAGTGTTTCCTCGTCTCCGTTCTAAATGGCTTACCCCTTATTCTTAAACTGTGGCCCCTGGTTCTGGACTCACCCAACATCGGGAACATGTTTCCTGCCTCTTGCGTTGTCCAAACCCTTAACAATCTTGTATGTTTCAATGAGATTCCCTCTCATCCTTCTAAACTCCAGAGTGTACAAGCCCAGCCGCTCCATTCTCTCAGCATAAGACAGTCCCGCCATCCCGGGAATTAACCTTGTAAACCTACGCTGCACTCCCTCAATAGCAAGAATGTCCTTCCTCAAATTAGGGAACCAAAACTGCACACAATACTCCAGTATTGTAGTCTTTATTTTAACTAGATGGCACACAAACAAAAGCTTTTCACCTTATCCCGGTATAAGTGACAATAATATACTAAACTAAAACTAAACTATGTGACAGTAATTGTTTCATGTTTAAAAACATATATTGAACCACAATGCTAAGAAATGGTCAGGATTATGCAAGACCTAGCTCATGCCCCTTGTATGAGCTATTCTCCAATCTTGACAATAGACTTGCTGTCGAACTTAGCCTTTGGGTTCTGTCTGTGTGGAAGATGAAGATGAATACTTCAGAACTGCCATAGAGATCCTAAAGTTGGTTTACTTGCCCTTCCGCTAAATTTGACAGAAGTTGCAGAGGCATGGTTGATTGTTTTCTTCCAAATGCCCTGAAATTCCTGCAGATCTTAAGGCCAGCGCAGATCATAATGAAACTAGTGTTATATTGAATGAAGGTACACAAAAATGCTGGAGAAACTCAGCGGGTGCAGCAGCATCTATGGAGCGAAGGAAATAGGCGATGTTTCGGGCCGAAACCCTTCTTCAGACTGATCATATTGAATGAAATCAAGATCACATTGAATGGCAGGCTTGAATGGCCTGGTGGCCTACTCTTGCTCCTATTTTTGTCTTTTGTTTGGTTGTAGGTAGTTATGGTCCAGGAAGCATGTAGGAGGCAGGGATCATTGCTACCCAGTGGATCATGAGTCTATGACATTCTTCATCTTCAAATGTCATTTCACCCCAATATATAAAAGTTGTGCTGGTATATTGTAAGCAGTGGCGAACTTCATAATTGATATCTGTAGTAGTTTTCAATATCTCAAGAGATTTTCACCTAATAGTGTACTTTTGCAATTTAGACAGTGGTGTGAGCTAGCAACTGATCTTCAAACAACAATTTTGCTTATCATCTGCGTAATCAATGTTGGTAAAGGATGTTAACCAGGTTTCCTAGTTCTTCAAAGTAGCACCAAGTGTTCATTTATATGAGACCTTCATCTAATGCCTCACCCAGAAAACTCAAGACATTCTAATGGATTTAATACATTGTCTGAGAATAAAATATACTATTAACTCAGCTAAACACACCTTTCAGATACTATTTTGCAGTGGTAAAATTGAGTCTGTTATATTTTGCATTAGGTGAGTTACAGATACACTATAGAAAGTACATTCTTGGGTTGCATCACAGCTGGGTTTGGGAACAGCTCTGCCCGAGACCACAAGAAAATGCAGAGTTGTGCAAATTGCCCAGTCCATCAACCAGACCAAACTCCCACCACTGATTCCATCTATACCTCATGCTGTCTCAGAAAAGCAACCAAATAATGAAAGACCTGTCCCATTCTAGCCATCCCACTTCTCCTTGCTCCCATTGGGCAGAAGATACGAAAGCTTGAAAACACATACCGCCAGACTCAGGAACAGCTTCTGAAAAAGGGTCTCGACCCGAAATGTCTCCCTCTCCACAGATGCTGCCTGTCCTGCTGAGGCACTCCAGCATTTTGTGTCTATCTAACAGCTTCTTCCCCTCTGTTATCAGACTTCTGAATGGCCCTTCTATGTGCTAGAGTACTGGCCAATTAATTTCTACATCATTGCGGACATTGGACCTTGTCTGTGGAATTGTTGCTCTATACCCATGACTGTGTAGCCAGACATAATGCGAACTCCATCATCAAGTTCGCCGACAACACCACTGTTGTTGGACGAATCACAGATGGGGACGACTCAGAGTATAGAAGTGAGATCCACCGACTGACCAAATGGTACCAGCACAACAACCTGGCTCTCAACATCAGTAAGACTGAGGAACTGATTGTGGACTTTGGTAGGGTAAGGATGAGGACCCACAATCCTGTTCACATCAATGGGACGATGGTGGAGAGGGCCAATAACTTCAAATTCCTGGGCGTGCATATATCCGAAGACCTATCCTGGACCCAGCACACCGATGCAATTCTAAAGAAGGCACATCAGCAACTCTACTTCCTGAGAAGATTACGGAGATTTGGCATGTCGAAGAGGATTCACCTAAACTTCTACAGGTGCACGGTAGAGAGCATTCTGACTGGTTGCATTGTGGCCTGGTTTGGCAACTTGAACTTCCAGGAGCGAAAAAGATTACCAAAAGTTGTGACCACTGCCCATTCCATCACCGGCTTTGACCTCCCCACCGTCGGAGGGATCTATCGTAGTCGCTGCCTCAAAAAGGTAGCCAATATCATCAAAGACACACACCGTCCTGGCCACACACTCATTTCACCATTGCCATCAGGAAGAAGGAACTATAATGTCCAGGTTCAGGAACAGCTACTTCCCTACAGCATCAGGCTATTAAACACAACAACAAATAAGCTCTGAGCTCTAAACTGCAAAAGACTATATTATTATTGCACTATATTTGTTACTTATTGAACTTTTTTTTTTAATTTCTCTTCCCCCGTTACGTACTATGTTTACATATTAACATATTCTGTTGTGCTGCAGCAAGTAAGAATCTCATTGTCCCATCCAGGACATATGACAATAAAACACTCTTGACAATGTTGAGAACTACATTTTGCACTCTGTATCTTCTAGGGAACTGCTTCTTTCCTACAATTAACCCCGACAGCCTCAAATAAACTACATAGACAACTATTGGTATTATTGTACTATTATTCGGGTCTTTTTTGCATGTACATATTACTTTTACATTTGCACATCCACTCTTTGGTCAATTATTTCCCCAGATTTTGAGTAAAATTCATCACAAAACTCAAACAAAACTCAATTTTTAAGATCTGAACGGCTCTTACCAGCTCTGACGTCACAATGCCCACATGCCGACCAATCCAAGCCGCTTCTCTCTCTTCATTTGGCAGCCCGGCTCTGCTCCACTCTCCCCCCCCCCCCCCCCCGCTCAAAGCCACCCCTCCCGCAGCTCCCATGCCCGCCCGCCCGCTCAGAGCCTCGCGATCCAATGTGGTCACTTGAGGCGTACGGCCGCGCGGGGCCGGTCCCAATTCGAACCGCGGAGGCGTATGGTCCCGCCATTATACTCACCAATCAGCTGGGCGGGAGGCGGGCTGACTGAATTTGTACGTCGCACGGCGTTGGGCGGTGACGTCATCGCGCAACGCCACGCACTAGGCATACGATGTCAAGACGCTGCGTACGCCCGTCGAGACGCTGCGTACGCCCTCAATGCGCCTGCGGGCCACCAGGCAGTTGGCGCGCGGGATTTTCGGACAGTGCAAGATTTTTGGAGCCCATGTCGGGACCAGCCTCACTGTTCCCCCTCTTCCTGTCCCCCCCCCTCCCTGTTACCCCCCCTCTCTCTCCCCCTCCCTCTCACTATCCCCCCCTTCTCTCTCTGCCATCACTCTCTATTCCCCCTCCCTCTCTGGACGCGCCTGTCCCCCCCTCCCTGTCCCCCCTCCCTCTCTACCCTCCCTCTCTCTCCTCCCCCCCTCCTCCCTCCCCTCCCCTCCCCCCTCCCTCCCTCCCTCTTCTGCTTTGATATCCTGATTGTATGCGAGTTTGACTTGGTTGTATTTACGTTTAGTATTATACAAACTGATTTTCACTGTATATCAGTACATTTGACAATAATAATCTAAACTTAAACCTAAACTTAATCAATTGCTTTAAGATGATTGGCAACATGTTCACCTTTCATAGCCTTTGATAACTGTTCTGACCCAAAGGCTTCACCTCACATGCTCATTTCAGTGAATTTAAATTCAGAGAAAACACATGGATTATTTAACATTTGGATATTTTAATAGCTTGAAGTTCATATTGCAGCATGGAAAATGATAATGTGTTGAGTATAGTTCAAATAAAGCATAAAATAAATTGAAATTTAATTGCGTACAAGGAAATAAAATGATTTAGGTAAGGGCTCCGCAGTGAATTGGAAGTGGAAGAATGGTACTGAATGGAAAATGCTGATCGAATTGCCAGGATTTTAGCTTGAGAATGTGGAAGAACACACATCTATTGCATTTGGCAACATATTTGTGTTAAATCTGTGAACATTTCTGTCAACAAATTAAGGCATACTAGTCTGATTAAAAAACATCAATGCACCAAACTTCTAGACCATCCCATTATCCACATGCCCACTCCCTGCAGAAGGTATGTTGAATATAAGGGCAGGCAGAGCACAAAATAAACTTTGTAAAACATTGGTGAGGTGACATCTGAACCATTGTGTGCAGCTCTGGTCACCACACTATAGTAAAAAGAAGGTGATTGTGCTGGACAGTGTGCAGAAGAGATTATTTGTAATTTCATTGAATTATGATTTCTAAATTGTGATTTTTGTGCAATAGTGGAAATGATTACATTTTAGATAAATTAACAAAACTAAAATGAAATTATGAAGCAATGAGAGAATAAGAAAACAAGATACACAAGTGATACACATGTACATAAATGGTAAGATTTATGCACATTTGACAACTGGGCAATGATTGATCTCACTTTGCATACAAAGCTCAAATACAGAGCACTTGAGTGCTTTCAATTAGTATATAGTAGCCTAGAAATTCATCCACAGATGGTAGTTGTTAATGATTGCATGTTCTGTTCAATTACACTGAATTTTGGAGGCAATGAGTGACGTGCAAACGTTACTATAAAGCAGATTTAGTGTTGTTGGCTGTGGATTAGTTTCTGGATATGCATCTTTAACTGTTTTAATTTTTAAATATAAATATCATTTATTTGCTTCTGTTCTTTGCAAACAGTGACTTACTGCAAAATAGTACAGTGGGTTTTGGATACCTTCCATAAAAACTCATCCAGTTCTTCCAAAAAATCACATTATCCGTTACAATGCTTAACTTGGACTAGTAAGCAAAGTATGATATATGAAATTAGGTTTCACGGAATGCTGTTTATAAACATTGAGACTCGTAGCAAGGTCCATTTGCCATCAATCTGCTCAATCAAGTGAAGAAGCAGGAATTTACTGAAGATCCCAGATACAAGCAGGAGCTACATCCATCCATTCACTGGCTTAACAATTGAATGAATCTCAGAAGTATATATTTCATAATTAAATACGATTGCTAATCACAGAAGACTGTAAAACATCAGAATGCTCTCAGAAACAGCAAACACCCGTTTCATAGTCATATAGTGATACAGTGTGCAAACAGGCCCTTCGGTTCAACTTGGCCGCACCGGCCAACATGTCCCAGCTACAACCCTCCAAATCTATCTCATTCATGTACCTGTCTAACTGCTTCTTAAATGTTGGGATAGTCCCTGCCTCAACTACCTCTTCTGGCAGCTTGTTCCATACATCCACCACCCTTTGCGTGAGAAAAGTTACCCCTCAGATTCCTATTAAATCTTTTCCTCTTCACCTTAAACCTGTCCTCTGGTCCTTGATTCACCTTCTCTGGACATGAACCTCTGTGCATCTTTTAACAAGGCCAAGCTCTGAAAGCCCTGCCTGTGGGACAAACAATCACGCAAGATTAGTCGTGTCTATTGCTTGCAGCCAAGCAATCAATGTTAAGTGTTTCTATCACACGTGTGGATTTGGGAATGGCAATGCTTTAAGCAGTCCGTGTGGACAGAAGTGACTCATTCTGCCCTTTAAAGTGGCAGTCACAGATGAGTAAACCTCTCACATTATATATTTTTAGAAACCAAAATTAAAACGTCCCCAGCAAAAATACAACTTAAAGCTCCCAGCAGTAAAATTTTAAAACTTAAGAGTAATCCAGTGTGATGCCCCACCAGTCAGACAGGTATTATTAACTCTCAAGTTTCTGACACATGGGCTTTCATTAACAGAGCACAATTTAAATGAAATTACTTTCAAAGATGCCAGCTTGTTGAAGCAGAACAGCAAGATAACGCATTCATTCTAAAGTCAGATTTATGGAAGTTTCCCCCCATGAATTCATAGAATAGAAAGGGAGATAGATCAGTTGCATTTATGGACAAAGCAATGGCTGATGCAGTTCACGCTGGGCATGTGTGGGATGTTGCACTTTGGGAGGTTGTCATATAGGGAGAAAGTATACAGTTAATGGAAAGACTCTTAACAGCATTGATGTACCGAGGAATCTTGGAGTCCAAATCTATAGCTCCCTAAAGGAGAGTGATATGCTCCTGACTTCATTGGTCAGGACACTGAGTATGAGTCGGCACATCATGGTGCAGCTTTTTACAAATTTAGTCAGGCCATATTTGAAGTATTGTGTGCAGTTCAAGTCTTGATAAAGAAAGAATCTGGAGAAGGTGCAAAAGAGGTTGCCCCTGACTCTCAGTTTGAAGAAGGGTCACGACCCAAAACTTCACCCATTCCTTCTCTCCAGAGATGCTGCTGTCTCACTGATTTACTCCAGCACTTTGTGTCTCTTTACATGGGTGCTGCCTGTATTTCAGCAGATTAGATATGGGGAGAGGCTGGACAAACTTGGCACATCTTTTCTTGAGTCTTCCAGGTGAGGGGAGACCTTATAGAAATGTATCCAGGACAAGGGGTCCTGGATACAAGGGGTCACAGCTTAAGGATAAGGGGGAAATCCTTTAAAACCGAGATGAGAAGAACTTTTTTCACACAGAGAGTGGTGAATCTCTGGAACTCCCTGCCACAGAGGGTAGTCGAGGCCAGTTCATTGGCTATATTTAAGAGGGAGTTAGATGTGGCCCTTGTGGCTAAGGGGATCAGAGGGTATGGAGAGAAGGCAGGTACGGGATACTGAGTTGGATGATCAGCCATGATCATATTGAATGGCGGTGCAGGCTCGAAGGGCCGAATGGCCTACTCCTGCACCTAATTTCTATGTTTCTATGTTTCTATGTATAAAATGATGAAAAGTGTAGATAGGGCAGATGGTCAGATTCTTTCTCCCAGGGTGAAAATGTCAAAAACTGGGGAGGTAGCATGGGTCTTAGGTGAGAGAGGGGAAGTTTAAAGATGTGCAGGGCAGGATTGAGTGGTAGATGTGTTGAGAGCACTGCCAGGGGTAATAGTGAAAGCAAATACAATAGTGGCGTTTAAGAAGCTTATAGATAAGCACATGAATATGCAGGGTGCAGAGGGATGTGAATCATGTGTAGATAGAAGGGATTAGTTTAAGATGTGATCATGTTCAGCACATACATCATGGGCTGAAGGTTCTGTTCCTGTGCTGTACTGTTCTATATTCTATGTCATACATACATACAATTTTTTTTCCACAGCCTACCTGCTTGACCAAAATAAAATCACTACTATTTTGTCATCATTGTTGTGATGCAAGTTTCTTCAGACAGAATTGACCAACCACATTAACGCAATGGCCATGAAAACACACCAGCACCTCTACTTCCTCAGAAGACTAAGGACATTTGGCATGTCTCCAATGACTCTTAACAACATCTACAGATACACCATAGAAAGCATACTACGAGGATAAATCACAGCTTGGTTTTGCAGCAGCTCTGCCTAAGATTGCAGGAAATTACAGAGTATTGTGAATGTAGCCCAGTCTATCACACAGACCAACCTCCCCCCTATTGACTTCATCTACATTTCAAGCTGCCACAGAAAAACAACCAACGTGATCAAAGATTTGTCCCACCCTGGTAATTCCCTCTTCTCTCTTCTACCATCAGGCAGAAGATACAAAGCTTGAAAGCACATGACATCAGTTTTAGGAATAACAGATTTAGGATTTAAGAATACACCAGTGTTGCCAGACTACTGAGTGGTCCTCCAATAAACTAGGATGTAATCCTTAAGGCCTGTCCCACTAACACGACTTTAAAGCGACTGTCTTCGACCTTCAAGCTCGAGGGCACTCGCCTGAAAAACCTTGAGCTGGATCGACCGTCAGCAATGAAACCGCGAGCCGACTGCACACACACACATACACACACAAACACATCGCAAAGGCGGGGGCCAGGGAAAGTGGGGGAGAGTTGTTTGAAATTCACACCCGCGATGAACAGGATGGTAAAAGACATAGAAAATAGGTGCAGGAGGAGGCCATTTGGCCCTTCGAGCCAGCACCGCCTGACTGCCGGCACAGTTATGGTAAGTCCTTTAGAGAGCATGGAGAGGGGGAAGCGGGTCTGGGAGAGAGAATGGGAGAGAAGGGGAGAAAGGGGAGAAAGTGGGGAGAGGGGGGAGAATGGCGGGAGAATGGGGGGAGAAGGAGTGGAGACACTTTTAAGAAGCCAGACAACTTTTAATAAAATTTAGCGGGCATTTAACATTACCGGTCGGTTTACTTACCTTTTTTTCTCAACGAGCTTTACCTTCGATTATTTTTCGATTGCCTTCGATTACCTACGATAGTATTACAACCTACCTCGACTAAACCAATGAGTAAAAAAATATAGATTTTTTCCATGGCGACCTTTTTTTACTCATGGGCATTTTTCAGCATGTTGAAAAATACGCCGCAACCTAGCTGAGGCCTTGAGTACAAGGGGACTACTCTCGAGCATGAAGGAGAGTTACAAAAACCTCCTAGGACCTCGTGTCGACCATGCTGCAAGTATGAGTCAAGGGAAAACTCTTCTAAACTCGCCAATTCGGTCGCTACAGTGGGACAGGCCCTTTATCTTCAAACCTACCTCATTGTGGACATTTTCTCTCTAATTAATACTCTGTATTGCAGTAACTGTATATTCTGCCCTCTGCATTTTTCTCTTTCCATTACCTGGTGTACTTGTGCATGGCTTGATTGTACTCTTTTTAGATTTACATAGAAATATAGAAACATAGAAATTAGGTGCAGGAGTAGGCCATTCGGCCCTTTGAGCCTGCACCGCCATTCAATATGATCATGGCTGATCATCCAACTCAGTATCCTGTACCTGCCTTCTCTCCATACCCCCTGATCCCTTTAGCCACAAGGGCCACATCTAACTCCCTCTTAAATATAGCCAATGAACTGGCCTCAACTACCTTCTGTGGCAGAGAATTCCAGAGATTCACCATGTTTTTCCTCAACTCGGTCCTAAAAGATTTCCCCCTTATCCTTAAACTGTGACCCCTTGTTCTGGACTTCCCCAACATCGGGAACAATCTTCCTGCATCTAGCCTGTCCAACCCCTTAAGAATTTTGTAAGTTTCTATAAGATCCCCCCTCAATCTTCTAAATTCTAGCTAGATTTGACTGATAGCATAATAAAACAAAGCTTTTTACTGTCTCAGTGCATGTGATAAGAATAAACCAATACTAGTGCCACTGGGTTCATCATTTAGGCTCATTCCTTGCAGCATGAATGAAGATTTTTTAAACAGACTCTGTTAAATTCATAAGGTCATAAGTGATAGGAGCAGAATTCAAGTTCAAGTGAGTTTATTGTCATGTGTCCCTGTATAGGACAATGAAATTCTTGCTTTGCTTAAGCACACAGAAAATAGTAGGCATTTACTACAAAACAGATAAATGTGTCCATATACCATGATATAAATATATACACACATGAATAAATAAACTGATAAAGTGCAAATAACAGAAAGTTGTTATTAATAATCAGAGTTTTGTCTGAGCCAGGTTTAATAGCCTGATGGCTGTGGGGAAGTAGCTATTCCAGAACCTGGTTGTTGCAGTCTTCAGGCTCCTGTACCTTCTACCTGAAGGTAGCAGGGAGATGAGTGTGTGGCCAGGATGGTGTGGGTCTTTGATGATACTGCCAGCCTTTTTGAGGCAGCGACTACGATAAATCCCCTCGATGGAAGGAAGGTCAAAGTCGATGATGGACAATTAGGCCAATCGGCCCATCAAGTCCACTCTAACATTCAATCATGGCTGATCTACCTCTCCCTCTTAATCCCATTCTTCTGTCTTCTTCCCATAACCACTGACACCCTTACAAATCAAGAATGTATCTATCTACTTTAAAAAATATCCGTCGAATTGGCCTCCACAGCCTTCTGTGGGAAAGAATTCCACAGATTCAGCATCCTTTGACCAAATAAATTCCTCCTCATCCCCTTCCTAATGAAACATTCTTGAATTTTGAGGCAATGACCTCTAGTCCTAGATTCTCCCACTCGTGGAAACATCCTCTCCACATCCACTCTATCCAAGCCTTTCATTATTCAGTATGTTTCAATGAGGTCCCCCCTCATTCTGCTAAACCCCAATAAGTACAGGCCCAGCGCTGTCAGACGCTCATCATAAGTTAACCCACTAATTCCTGGGATCATTCTTGTAAACCTCCTCTGGACCCTCTCTAGGGTCAGCACATCCTTCCTCAGATATGGTGCCCAAAACTGCTCACAATACTCCAAATGCGGCCTAACCAGCACCTTATAGAGCCTCAGCATTACATCCCTGTTTTTGTACTCTAGCCCTCTTGAAATAAATGCTAGCATTGTGTTTGCCTTCTGTACTACTGATTCAACTTGCAGATTAACCTTTTAGTAATCCTGCACTAGCTCTCCCAAGTCCCTTAGTGCCTCCAATTTCTGGATTCTCTCCCTGTTTAGAAAATAGTCTAACTATTTTATAAAATAGTTAACTTCACAACGGTGACAAAGCTAATGTTACAAAGGGAACAAAGAGGGTTACAAAGCACTATAAGCGGATAAAGCTATGCTGCAGTTGTACATGATGTTGATGGGGCAGCACCTGGAGTATTATATTTAGTTTCGGTTTTGCTGCTAGAGGAAGGAGGCCATTAAGCTGGAAAGAGCACTGAATAGATTTTTGAGGATGTTGCCAGGATTTAAGGGGCTGATTTAAAAGGGGAGAGGTTAAGTAGGCTAGGCCTTTACTCCTTGGAGCGTAAGAGACTGTGGGGTGACCTTATAGGGGTGCTTGAAATCACGAGAGGCATAAAAAGACATGCACACAATTTTTTTCCCAGAATTAGAGAATCAAGAAATAAATGGCATAGGTTTAAGGTTAGTGAGGAAATTTTTACTGGCAACTGAAGGGGCAACTGTTTCCCACAGAGGGCGGTATGCATGTGGAACAAGCTGCTATAGGAAATGGACAAATTGGGCCAAATAACCTGTCTCCCATTCTGTATTAGTCTATGTCTACAAACTGCGAGCCTGTTATATTATTCTGAATAAAACAAAAAAAAGTGTAACTGGATTATGCTATACAATCCTCCATATATTTCTCCATATTAAAATTATTATCTTTCCTTTAAAATCTTTGTATTGCTTTTCCCTCTCACAAACTCCATAACTTTCTTTGTCCTTGCTGCATCAATAAATTTTAGTCCATTGTGAAGCACCAATAATTCTGCGCCCTACCATTGATGACTATGCCTTTTCTTGCCCTGGTTCTTGAATTCCGTCTCTAAACAATTCTGCCTCTCCGCTTTAAAATGCTTCTTTACAGCTAATTATTTGGCCAAACATCTGGTCAATGGTCGTAATGCCTCCTTAAAGGAGTTGTTAAATAGTTTGCTTGTTATCGCGTTGCAAAGGGCATTGGCACGCTCTACCATAAAACATGGTTGCCCATTTGTAAATCAATTATTGTTCATGTTACAGGCTATGTGGATAGTTTAGGACTCCTCTTGTTATTTCCTCATTCATGATGGTTTACATGCTGCCGGAGGTTTAATGTTGCTGATTGAAGTTTGCTGGGATAGAAGAGGAGTGTATATTGTCACTGAAACTCATTTGAGGAAATGCATTGGGAACAGAGATTAGTTGTTTCTTAGAAAGTAAAAAGCCCAGAGGAAGGGTAGCAACAGGTGGGTATTACTATATTTCTTTACTGCTTCAAAGTTCTAAGTAAAGGTAAAGATAGCATATTGTAGTGGATTTTGCTTACAATGGAATAAAACCCCAAGCATAATCAGTAACTCTTTTTAATTAGCGCTGTTGTGATCCAAAGGTAATCCACAGTTGGAGAATTTGACCATATGATATATTCCTCCTGGGCTATGTGGGAAATCAGGGATACTTTTAGTGTTCTTGGTGTTCAGGCATATGGCATTCGTGAGTTATAGATTTAAGGTGAGGAAGAAGAGAGTTAGAGGGGATCTGAAATAATATTTCTCCACCCAGAGGATATTTGCCATCTGGGACACTTTGTGTGAGAAGGTGGTGAGTCGGATACTCGAATCAAGAGTCAAGAATGTTTAATCGTCATGTTTATCAAACACAGAATAATTAAATGTTTACTTGCAGCAGCATACAGGGCCTGCAAACACAATAGAAATAGATAGAACAAATAGATAGGTAGATAGATAGATGGATAGAATAGATAGAAATAGATAACATATAATAAAAACATTATAAATTAATAACCACAATACATGAACACTCAACCACAAAAGCAATTAATAAATTACTCCCAGAACATTTAAACAGCATCTGGCTGAGCACTTGATTTGCCAAGGCATAGAAGACTTGCACCAAAAGCTGGTAAATTGAATTAATATAGATAGATACATGATGATCAGCATGACAAAGATGGGCTGAATAGCCAGTTTCTATTCTCTATTTATCTGTAACTCTGTGAAATGCTTTACCTCTAACTTGTCCCAGACATGATGGAAGTCATTGACCTGAAACATTCATTGTTTTTCTCCACAATTGCTGCCTAAAACCCCTGTCTCAAGGTGAGAGTCCACCCACGAGTGATACCGAGTTAAAAACAAATCAAACTCGTGGTAATCACGTAGAATTAACGTAGCGGGAACGTCGGAACTCGTGGACACAACTTAGCGATTCGTAACGCTAACGGCAGGTACTCAGTAAACTTGTTAACTCGTGAAAAATTTTCAACATGTTGAAAGATTTCCGTGTGAAATTTACTCTTGAAGCAAAAATTTGAAACGTTTAAACTCGTTGCAATACCATAGTAGCCCGTGAGTTTACCATAGTGACTCGTGAGTAACTCGTGGGTTTGGTCTGAGTGCCCGAAGTGAAATGTTGAAGATTAGTCAGAACTTAATGGAAAAATTTACATTGATCTAACAATTCATTTTCAGTGAGTAATGCCTTTCAATGATTGATGCCAGACCTTGAACAAATGCAGTTCAAATGGACACCCGTTGCCTTAGCACAGCATGCCTTTTAGTATTACTAACTCCAAGGGAAGGGCACTGATCAGTATTAGTGATGCAGCTCAATCAAACCAAACATTCAAAGCAGGACAATGTTGAGTTGATGCAGCTTCATTGAGTTGTCCTGGTTTTCTTTGGAAAGCAAGTTAAGCCTTTCTCAGATGCAATCTTAATGTGGTTCATCTCAAGTTAAAGAGGCAAATGCAACAAGTCTGAACAATTTTGGAAGGATTGTTTCTTGAAACAAACTGCTCTAAAATTTTGAAGGAAGGAATTGCAGATACTAGTTTAAACCAAAGATAGACACAAAATGATGGACTAACTCAGCTGGTCAGGCAGCATCTCTGGAGAAAAGAAATAGGTGATATTTTGGGTCGAGATCGTTCTTCAGGCTGGGTCTTAGCCTGAAGAAGGGTCCCGTCCCGAAACGTCATCTACTCCTTTTCTCAAGAGATGTTGCCTGGCCCGTGGAGTTACTCGAGCATTTTGTGTCTATCTTTGGTTTAAACTAGCATCTGCAATTCCTTCCTTCCAAACTTCCTTCCTTCAAACATCACCGATTCCTTTTATCCAGAAATGTTGCGTGACCCGTTGAGTTAACTCGGCAGCTGGACAGAGAAAAAAAGGTGAGTAAAAAAAGGTGAGTGAATGCATTCCTGTTTGAATAAGTGTAGGAAGGAACTGCAGATGGTGGTTTAAACCGAAGACAGGCACAAAAAGCTGGAGTAGCTCAGCGGGTCATGCAGCATCGCTGAAAAAAAGAGTCTCGACCCGAAGCGTCACCTATTCCTTTACTCCGGGATTGCCGTCTGACCCGCTGAGTTACTCCAGCTTTTTGTGTCCATCTCTTGTTTGAATAAAATTATTTGAAAATTAAATGATCCACACCCACTCTTAAAAATAAATCGCCTTTATGTGAAAAATAAACCAATTGCAAAACTTTGCCAACACGAAGGGATAAAACAGTGCAGGATATGATAACGTGGCCAATGATACAGGTGTGAGGCGAGATCCCCGAAATACAGTCTGCCGAGCGATGAATAAACAGGGGTGTGAAATGTATTAACCGTCAGCCTATATATTGAATAATCCCAAAACTCGGGTTCAGTGATTTAAAAAAAAGTACATTAGAAAAGAAACCTTTACAAATAGCGAAGCTTCGCATATGGCAGTGCACACACCTGGTGAAAATGTCCCAATGGGCAGAAACAGGCCCTTCGGCCCACTGAGTCAGCCGTCAAACACTCATTTACCTCAAACTCATTTCTGCCCGCATTCACATCAATATCCCACCTGAGCCCCACTCGACCACTCACCGACACATCGAGGGAAGGTGACAGTCCTTCAGGTGTTTTTGCCATTCTTTTCTCATCGAGTCATGGGTTCATACAACACAGCAGGTGTTGCGGGGAGCATTCATACAACAAAGCAGCGTGCGGGGAGCGAAAGGGAGCACTTGGGGAAAACTCCATAAAATAGTACCGGAGGTTAGAATCGAACCCGGGTCCCTGGAGCAGTGACACACGCTGCTCAAGTGAACGTATAATGAAATGATTGAGGACAGACAATAATCAGATTAATTGAACTCATCAAAGGACGTAGATTTAACGTGAGCAGCAGGCGGAATAGAGGGCATCTGATGATTTTTTTCTCAACCCAGTAAGTACTGTAGCCGTAATCTGAGAACGCGATGGAGGCAGGTTTACAAAGTATATGGGCCAGAACTCAAATAACGTTCAGGAAGGCTATGGTTGGAATGGACATGGTGGGCGGAGGAGCATGTTTCTGTGTTGTATGAACCCATGACTCGATGAGAAATGTGGCAAAAACACCTGGAAGATTGTGAGATAATGATCATGGATGAATTTTAATGGAAAGTCCACACATACAGATAGACAGCCAAGAAGAACTTCATATCTACAATCAGGTGGACTGGCAGATGGAGGAGATAGGAGTTGGGGAAAGAGAGGAAAAGCCCAAGAGAAATACAGGGAAAGGGATATTGGAAAAGACAGATGCTGGAATCCTGAAACGCATGTCAAAACATTTAAAAGGTATAAACACATAGCAAAGAGTTGTAGGAGTTGGCCATTCGGCCCTTCGAGCCAGTATTCCTATTCAATATGATCATGGCTGATCATCCAAAATCAGTACCCCATTTCTACTTTCTCCCCATATCCCTTGATTCCGTAACACTACGAAATTTAAACATGGGAGGCTTTTTATAGTGAAAATAAAACTGCATCACATCATTTTTACCATGTGATGATTTTTCCACACGTCGGTAGTCATTGTTGGTTCGGGAGAGGAACTTGGTACATCGCAGAAATGAGAAGTAAACGGCAAACTTAGACATACACGTGGGAACCTGTTTAAACTCATGAACATAAACTTGGAATCTCGTAGACAACCACGAGTTTGATTTTTTCTTTCACTCGGGATTACTCGTGAGTGAACTCGCACCGTGAGACAGGGCTATTACTTGTTGAGTTGTAACACCATTTTATGTTTTACCTTGGAATTTAGGTACATAGTTTGTAGATTAAACTACCAACCTGTGCATCTTTGGAGTGTGGGAGGAAACCGGAGCACTCAGAGAAAACCTACTCAGTCACAAGGAGAATGTACAAACTCATTAACGACTACACACATAGACATGATCGAAACCCGGTTCTCTGGCCACTTTGCTGCCCCAATGTTTTATTTAATTAGTCACTTGTTTATTTAATTGGTAGGTTTGGGGTAGTATTTATTTTATATCAGAGTCCTTAGGTATTTTTTATTAGCTATATTCACTCAGTCTTCCATGGATAATGTGACGTGTTTTTTGAAAAAAAAATTGCATTGCTGAACGTTACAAGCTGCACTACTTTCAAATTAGTCTGAAAGACAAACAGGAAAGTCCTGAAGGATTCTTTAAAGAACTCCGGGGATGTTTTACCTCCTGCTAACTCAGAAAAAATGTTGGGATTCTTCTACTTCAGAAGTAATTACATAGATTTTCTGTCTTGTATGCACAGAACATAGTGCAGCAATCCGCAATGTCTTCTGGCTATGAGCATTGTGGCTCTGATCAGGGCTAAAAATGCATGGAAGTTTCCTATAAGGATATAATAATAAGTATGTGAGGCTGAGCTAAATGCATACGAGGCCAGCATTTTCATTAAAGTTGCTGGTGGTATTAAATTATTTGATTAACAATGTATTGTAACTCGCAGTAGGGATTATAAATTTTGCTGGAGGAACCCAGGATTATAGTTATTTGTTACTGATTTATAGTAAGTGACAAGAGAATTAGATAATGATTGTAAGGTTAACTCATTCGTGGCATGGAACAGCTAATTCCTGCATTGCTTCTTGTAACTTTTGACATTATTTGCAGTTTGTAATTATTGCATTCAGCTTATATGTTTCCATAGCACTTCAATATTCTTATCTCCCTTTTTTTAATCATTTGGTTAAAACCTTCTGGATATAAAACCCAAGCCTGGCTTTCCCTAATCTTTATTTTTCGGATTTAGTTTGTCTTTTACTCGTCTTGGCTTTAGTGATGCTTTGCTGCATTAGATTTAGCCCTTTATCTTGATTTCTCATTAAGGATGGAATAAAAATAAACATGAAGGTTATGGAAAGGTAATATGTCCTTATGGGGTCTTAGCACTCCAATAAATAGTAGGAGACACAGTGCACAGCTCTTCCATGTTCATCACCCACTATGGATATGACAGTGCAATGCAAGCTTAAAGTATTTCTGGAATTAACACCTTGATCCAAACAAGAGCATTCCTGGAATGCTCAGCATCCTTTCCTGCCACTTAGCCAACTAGAAAAATCGGAAGTTATCTTTTTTTGGGGTGACATTAATAATTGTTATGGTGTTGAAGGTACTTTTTTCAGACCAAGGAAGGAAAGATTGATTTATATATTTTGTCTGTACTTTATTTTGTGAGTTCGTGACAGAGATAATGAGCCCTAAAGATTAGAAAAGTTGCCAGTTTTTAAGCAAATCATTTTCTCTAAAGCACTGGATTGCATTCCATGTACCTTAGCAATGCTGAATGCCAATGTCACAAATAAAGTTAATCTCCTATCTTCCTCATTTGCATTGATCGCTTTTACTCATTCCCATTTATGGTTAGTGAATATTATGTGTCCATCCTTTAAGCGCTTGACCAACCTTATTGGATTTTTTGAAGAGGTGAAATAGAGAGTGGACAGTGGGAATTCAGTGGGTGTAATTCATCTAGATTTTCAAATAGCCATAATAAGGTAGAGTTCAATAGACTAATGTACAAGAACAGAGAATGCAGAGTCAGGGGACAAATAGCATAATGGATTGTTAACTAGTTTCAGGACAGAAAACAGGATAGGTGTATAAGGCATCTATTCCTGGATAGGAAGCGGTGTTCTGTCAGTGCAGGAACTACATTTGTTTGTAATTCAATAATTTGGACTTTAGAATCAAATCTTTTTTTTTAATTGATAATGATATCGAATTTAATAGGCATGTAAACGATAGGGAGGACTGCAACAAATTTAAGGAACATGTCAATAAACTTGCAGAATGGACAAATAATTGGCAAATTCCATTCAGTACTGATAAATGTGAGGGATATATATATTGGTAGGAAGGACAAGAAGGAAGTTATTATTGAACCTATATAGAACCTTGGTTAGACCACTCTTAGGGGGTGGCAAAGTGGCACAGAGGTAGAGCTGTTGCCTCATAGCACTAGAGAACTGGGTTCAATATTGACCCGCGGCGCTGTCTGCACGGAGTTTGTACGTTTCCCTGTAACCGTGTAGGTTTCTCTGGGTGATCCTGTTTCCTCCCACATTCCATAGATGTGCAGGTTTGTAGGTTAATTGGCTTCTGTAAATTGTACTCGATGTGTGTTGGATGCAAGGGTGCACTAACATAACACTTGCAGATGATCAATGGTTGGTGTGGACTCAGTGGGCTGAAGGGACTGTTTCCATGGTGTATTTCTAAACTAAACTAAATTAAACTAAACTAGTTTATCCCGACTGTATCAGACTAGTGAACGATCCTCTTATAAGCTAGGAGTGCAGTTCCAATCTCCCAACTGGCCACATTGGGGCTCCGGCACTTAATTTATCTGCACCTTTTCTTTAACTGTATCACTATAATATGCAACACTTAATTCTACACTGGTATTTTTCTCTTTGAACTGCCTATTGTACTAATGTAATGGGTTGATTATTCTTAAGTATACTATGATTTGACCATATAGCACGCTAACAAAGTATTTCACTGTATCTCGGTACACGTGACAATAATAAACAAATAAACCAATATGAAAATATTGCTCAACCCTGGAACTGTCAGCCAGAGATGAGCTCATTCTCATCTGTCAGCCAGAGATCCTCATTCTCTCAGGCCAATGATCATTCATCAGAACACAGTTGTAATAAAAGGCCATTGTCTGAAATTTTAACATTCTTTCTCCCTCCAAAAAGGCTTACTGTCCTGGGAACATTTTCCAGCATTTTCTATTTCAACTTTTTTTCTGTGTGTAGTGGCAGACATTTAAATGATCAAAACCACCCATCCACCTCAGTTGAAAATGTTGTCTTTTGAAGATGCACAGGACACCTATGAGGATCTAGAGAAAAGCAGATTAACATTTCACAGGGGAAATAACATCACCTTGAAACCTTTTACCTTGTTTCAGCCTCAGTGTCACTGACAGCTGAAAAGTAATGTGAAAGCTGCTATGTTTGTCCATATCAGTGCTATGCGGTTTCTTGGCTTATAGTTCTATCTCCGAACTGCTGAAGGTATCTTTCATTGTTTGTATTTTCTCTTTCATTTTCCATATTTTATAATTTAATTCATATTTTCTTCCGAAGATCAAAACACCTTTTTCTAATCTGTAATACAATCCGACGGTAAAATAGAAAAATGGCATGAGCTCCTGATTTCAGTTCCAAGAAGTCATCAATGATTAAAGGCAAAATTAAAATGAGTTTGCATTAGCTCTTATTTCCAATTCATGGTAAATTAAACCTTGTTTGCAATCATTGCTCAGTGGTCATTTATGAATATTCATTTAACTGCCTTTAGGATATTTCGTAGAATTAAACACCAGGTAAAACATGTTTTATCAACAGAAAAGGAAACTTCCCAAAAAAGGATCAAATTTATATTTTATTTATACTGTACAATAATGTATTTTTGAAATGCATATTACACCTTTTCTTCATCATTCATGGCTTGTACTATATTTGAATATTTTTTGAGAAGGAAAAATCGAGAAGTGTCTTGCCTTTTAATAATTGCTGCATTTTTTCAACTCCATCTTCTCACTCTTTGGTTAGTGATAACAATTTAGCCTCTGAGTCAGAACATTGATCATGTGTTCTAGCCAGATATTATAGTTTTGCATAAAATCTTAAGGTCAGGTGGACATTTTGTACTTAAAATTGATCACAGTTAGTATCCAAGATCTGTCAGTCTCTAGTTTTAAAAGTCTCCAATGTCTAGGCAGTCACTGACCTCTGGAATAAAACATCCTACAATTCATGCTGTTGGAGAATACAAATTCAGAATAAAGGAATATATTTTCCAAAATCATATACTGAAACGGTTACCTGTAATTTTTGACACAACTGCCAAAAAATAATTCCTCTTGTTCACCAGATCAATCAACATGAGGTTCAATGATTTTTCAGTGCGATATCCTCTCATTCATAATAATGTTAAGGAATGGCCTAGTTCATCATTTTTTTTACCAGTAGAACAATACTCTCATGCTATTAATCAGATAGGGGTAAGGAGACCAAAGCTTTACAGAGTACCTCAGCTGTGGCCTCTTTAATGTCCTGTATAATTGCAATAAGACTTCTAAGTTACCGTATGCCATTTGTGCGAGAAGAACTAAATAGTGAATTATTGAAAAGGAGAATGCCTTTTAAGAAAAGAGGAATGGGAAAATACTGGTATTTGAATAACCAAGATGCCTTTGAGTGCATATTCAGGCAGAGCAAGCAATTAGCAAGCAAATGGCATTGGTCTCAGACATGGGCTAATAGGTACAGAAGCCTGCAACGGATACAAACATGTTTAATCTGTTTTTATGTTTTTTCCTGGTTTGCTCTCATATTTCATTTCCTCACTTTTCATCAATTTATTAGTCATGCAACACTGAATTCTGGAGTCAAACCAATCCTTAGGCCTGCTACATTTCTTTGGAACAGTGCCCATTTGAAGGTGCTGATAATAAGTTGAGACATAGTGATATTATAACTTACATAGGAATATACGTATTTGAATATAATTTGTGTAGGAAGGAACTGCAGATGCTGGTTTAAACCAAAGATAGATACAAAATGCTGGAGTAACTCAGCGGGACAGGCAGCTGACATCTCTGGAGAGAAGGAATGTTGCTCTCTTCAAAACCATCATAGGTCATGATCATTTTTATGGGCTTATATTCTATCACTATTTGAATCTTTGGTAGACATCATGTAGAAATAAAACACATAATTTTGCTTGACATCATTTTGTTTGATTTCTGGAAGGGCTGTGTTGGCAAACATATATAATTCTCTAGGTAGAAATATGCAGAAGAGTCTTTTATCTACTTGCCTCGGCTTGTGCCACAGTTATGCTAAAGTTATGATGGTAATTAGATCCTAAGGGTCTTGATAGGTTTGATAAACAGAGGATAACAGAGGATATTTCCTCATGGGAAAATCTACTGTTTAAAAATAATTTAACTGAACAAATTTGGTGTTTTTTATTTGCTCTCAGATGATTGTGATTTATTTTTCGGAACCTTCATGGGAGGAGAGAGAGAGGTTTTTTGAATATTTTAAAGATAATAGTTGATAGATTCTTGCTAAGCAAAGGGCTGAGTGATGATTATGGTCAGTAGATGATGATGCAGAGTAGAGGTCACAATCAGATCAGTCTGACCTGTTTAGGTGATGGAACAGACTCAAGAAGCCAAAGGGTACATTTATATTCCAAATGTGATTATTTATATGTGGATTAATCTCAAAAGCCATACCGTGTCCGTATGAAGCATGTGCACAAGATAGAAACCAATGTACCATTACATATAATTACATGTGACCAATACTACACACATTACTCCAAATGTGCCCTTTCATAACCAAACTTTCATAAAACTGCGACATGATTTCCTCAATTATACTCAACTATATAACCATATAACCATATAACAATTACAGCACGGAAACAGGCCATCTCGGCCCTACAAGTCCGTGCCGAACAACTTTTTTCCCTTAGTCCCACCTGCCTGCACTCATACCATAACCCTCCATTCCCTTCTCATCCATATGCCTATCCAATTTATTTTTAAATGATACCAACGAACCTGCCGCCACCACTTCCACTGGAAGCTCATTCCACACCGCTACCACTCTCTGAGTAAAGAAGTTCCCCCTCATGTTACCCCTAAACTTCTGTCCCTTAATTCTGAAGTCATGTCCTCTTGTTTGAATCTTCCCTATTCTCAAAGGGAAAAGCTTGATCACATCAACTCTGTCTATCCCTCTCATCGTTTTAAAGACCTCTATCAAGTCCCCCCTTAACCTTCTGCGCTCCAGAGAATAAAGACCTAACTTATTCAACCTATCTCTGTAACTTAGTTGTTGAAACCCAGGCAACATTCTAGTAAATCTCCTCTGTACTCTCTCTGATAAAGGCAAACTGATAAAGGCAAACATACCATCAGCCTTCTTTACCACTTTATCTACTGTGTTGCCACTTTTCCCCCAAATCCCTGAAGCAAAGTTACATTATTTATGAGTAGGAAGGGACTGCAGATGCTGGCTTATATTGAAGATAGACACAATATGATGGAGTAACTTAGCGGGTCAGGTAGCATCTCTGGAGCAAAGGAACAGGTGACAGTTCGGGTAGAGAGCCTTCTTGCGATTGAGAGTCTGGGGAGAGGGAAACTCGAGATATGAAAACATTTATCAAACCTATCAAGACTCCACAGTCATCAATGGACCATCGTGGGCTCCATCTTTTCTGGGTCATTGGTGCCGACTCTGGTTTGTTTTGTACCTTTTCATACTTCTAGTCACCTATAAACGTCACTTGTTCCTTTCCTCCAGAGATGCTGCCTGACCCGCTGAGTTACTCCAGCGTTTTGTGTCTATCTACATCATTTATGATCCTGGCCTTCCTGATCAACAAGGTCTTCCTGATCTTCCTGATCGACTATGATCGGCATTAGAATCACAAAATGACCCAGAAGAATGAAGCCATTCTTTAAAGTAAGCAAGGTATCTTATACCACAGATCCCCTGTGACGTACACGGCAGCAAGCATATCTGTGGGTGGTTAATTTCTGGTTTCATTCACAGGTTATTATCCACTCAAGTTTTCTTCCTGTGGTTAATGATATTAGATGAGTCCTTTGATCAAATTATTGTATTAAACAACACACATCATTTATATCTGGCTGGCTGCCTGCTATCTCTCTTAATTTATTGGCAGGTTTCTATCTTTAGAGCTTTTTATATTACTTTGTATACCACTTCACCATAGCATCCAACAAACTATAACATTTATATGAAAACATAGGAATTTAAAAATGCCCAAAATCTTTTCATATGGGCATCCAAATTGCTTTGTTTTAAAGTGAGGGGAGCTATTTTACCATAAACTTTTTGAAAGAATAGCCGATAAATAATTGCAAATGTGCCAAATGATTCAGCAGGTTGCAGCTGCACAGTCGCACAGCAGTAGATTTACTGCCTTATAGCGCTTATTGTACCAGAGACCCGGGTTTGATCCCGACTACAGGTGCTGTCTGTACAGAGTTTAGAAAATAGAAAATAGGTGCAGGAGGAGGCCATTTGGCCCTTCGAGCCAGCACCACCATTTATTGTGATCATGGCTGATCATCCCCAATCAATAACCCGTGCCTGCCATGTCCCCATATCCCTTGATTCCACTAGCCCATAGAGCTCTATCTAACTCTTTCTTAAATCCATCCAGTGATTTGACATTCACTGCACTCTGTGGTAGGGAATTCCATAAATTCACAACTCTCTCGCCCAACATTGGGAACATTTTTCCTGCATCTTGTCAAGTCCTTTTATAATTTTATATGTATCTATAAGATCTCCCCTCATCCTTCTAAACTCCAGTGAATACAAGCCTAGTCTTTTCAATCTTTCCTCATATGACAGTCCTGCTATCCCAGGGATCAATCTCACGAACCTACGCTGCACTGCCTCAATCACAAGGATGTCCTTCCTCAAATTAGGAGACCAAAACTGTACGCAATACTCCAGATGTGATCTTACCAGAGCCCTATACAACAGCAGAAGAACCTCTCTATTCTTATACTGAAATCCTTTTGTTATGAAGGCCAACATTCCATTAGCTTTCTTCACTCCCTGCTGTACCTGCACGCCAACTTTCAGTGACTGGTGTACAAGGACACCCATGTCTCGATGTACCTCCCCCTTACCTAACCTAACCCCATTGAGATAATAATCTGCCCCCTTGTTTTCACCACCAAATTGGATAACCTAACATTTATCTATATTATACTGCATCTGCAACGCATCTGCCCACTCACTCAACCTGTCCAGGTCACCCTGCAACCTCCTAACATCCTCTTCACAGTTCACACTGCCACCCAGCTTTGTGTCATCCGCAAAATTGCTAGTGTTGCTCCTAATTCCCTCTTCCAAATCATTAATATATATGGTAAACAGTTGCGGTCCCAACACCGAGCCTTGCGGCACTCCACTCACCACTGCCTGCCATTCTGAAAAGGACCCGTTCACTCCTACACTTTGCTTCCCGTCTGCCCACCAATTTTCTATCCACGTCAACACCCTACCCCAAATACCATGTTTGTATGTTTGTACATTCTCCCCGTGACCACGTGGGTATTGTCCTGTCAAAGTTATTTTCTTAAAAAGCAGATAGCAACAAAAACTGTTAAAGGTAAACCATGGCAATCTACAATTGATTCGTCAGATGGGAGTGGCAAAGATCTACAATGAGCACAAACATTTCGCAGTGCTTCTTCAGCTCCACTCTCAGAACAAAAGAGAGTTAGCACCATTATACATTTTTCTTATCAGTAAAACACTCCTACCAAGTCTGAATATGGCATGACTGAAAGATTCTGTAGCCTTTCACAATATAGGAAAGCAGGGTCCAAATCAAGCTCATCCAATGACAAGTTATTACTTATCTCTGGAGTGTCATCTATTTTTTTTCAATCTTGGCTTCTTGATAGCCTTGAATAAAGCACATTATTACTGCAGGATTCCATCTTAATTTCTTTCAGATCTTTAATTCAGACTTGGCACCGAGGCATTCTTTTGTTCTACTAGTCCATGCTTTTGTAGAAGAACAACTTCATTTTAGGTTTGATTATTAGATTTGACTATTAGCTCTTTCAGTCCGAGATCTTCGGTTACCTCCCATACACCAAAGACGTATGGATTTGTAGGTTAATTGGCTTGGCATAAATGTAAATTGCCTCTATTGTGTGTAGGATAGTGTTAATGTGCCGGGATCGCTGATTGGTGCAGACTTGGTGGGCCGAAGGGCCTATTTCTGCACTGTATCTCTAAACTAAATAAACTAAACAAAATTAAAGTCAGACAGCGTCTGTGTTGAGAGAGGCAGAAATAACATCACAGATCGACAGCCTTGGACTTTGACTATGAAAAACACTTAATATTCTGAGTATTTGTAGAACTGAAAACATGTATTTCAGTAATTAACACCACATTGATTGTTTGAAGAATTTCGCTGCCAAATGGTTTAAATTGTTTGCACTGTGTAATTAGCATCATCATTGACTTTAAGGGAACAAGAACAAACATTAATATTAGAAATCAAACATCAAAACAGAAGTTTCAGATTAGTTGGCAGCTAACAGAAAAAATAGCTGCTGCTATCCTTCAACCTAAGTGTTCGATGAGGTGTGGTGACCAAAGTTTTAACATCTGTCAGCTGCTAATGTTCTCAATTTGTGTAAAACATCAAAGAGCGTGTAATTCATTTTCATCCTCATTTTACTAGATTCATATTTGGGAACGACTGCAATGCATGGCAGTTACAAACTGTGGTAAATGTTCTGAAAAAAATTTACGAGGATGTTGCCAGGACTAGAGGGTGTGAGCTATAGGGAGAGGTTGAGTACGCTGGGACTCTTTTCCTTGGAGTGCAGGAGGATAGAAACATAGAAACATAGAAAATAGATGCAGGAGTAGGCCCTTCAGCCCTTCGAGCCTGCACCACCATTCAATATGATCATGGCTGATCATCCAACTCAGTATCCTGTACCTGCCTTCTCTCCATACCCCCTGATCCCTTTAGCCACAAGAGCCTCATCTAACTCCCTCTTAAATATAGCCAATGAACTGGCCTCAACTACCTTCTGTGGCAGAGAATTCCAGAGATTCACCACTCTCTGTGTGAAAAATGTTTTCCTCATCTCGGTCCTAAAAGATTTCCTCCTTATCCTTAAACTGTGACCCCTTATTCTGGACATCCCCAACATCGGGAACAATCTTCCTGCATCTAGTCTGCCCAACCCCTTTAGAATTTTGTAAGTTTCTATAGGATCCCCCCTCAATCTTCTAAATTCTAGCGAGTACAAGCCGAGTCTATCCAGTCTTTTTTCATATGAAAGTCCGGACATCCCAGGAATCAGTCTGGTGAACCTTCCCTGAACTCCCTCTACGGCAAGAATGTCTTTCCTCAGATTAGGAGACCAAAACTGTACGCAATACTCCAGGTGTGGTCTCACCAAGACCCTGTACAACTGCAGTAGAACCTCCCTGTTCCTATACTCAAATACTTTTGCTATGAATGCTAACTTACCATTCGCTTTCTTCACTGCCTGCTGCACCTGCATGCCTACTTTTAATGACTGGTGTACCATGACACCCAGGTCTCATTGCATCTCCCCTTTTCCAAATCTGCCACCATTCAGATAATAGTCTACTTTCCTGTTTTTGCCACCAAAGTGGATAACCTCACATTTATCCACATTATACTGCATCTGCCATGCATTTGCCCACTCACCCAGCCTATCCAGGTCACCTTGCAGCCTCCTAGCATCCTCCTCACAGCTAACACTGCCCCCCAGCTTCGTGTCGTCCGCAAACTTGGAGATGCTGCATTCAATTCCCTCATACAAATCATTAATATATATTGTACATAGCTGGGGTCCCAACACTGAGCCTTGCGGTACCCCACTAGTCACTGCCTGCCATTGTGAAAAGGATCCGTTTACTCCTACTCTTTGCTTCCTATCTGCCAACCAGTTCTCTATCCACATCAATACTGAACCCCCAATACCGTGTGCTTTAAGTTTGTATACTAATCTCTTATGTGGGACCTTGTTGAAAGCCTTCTGAAAGTCCAGATATAACACATCCACTGATTCTCCCTTATCCACTCTACTAGTTACATTCTCAAAAAATTCTATAAGATTCGTCAGACATGATTTACCTTTCATAAATCCATGCTGGCTTTGTCCAATGATTTCTCCACTTTCCAAATGTGCTGCTATCCCATCTTTAATAACTGATTCTAGCAGTTTCCCCACTACCGATGTTAGACTAACTGTAATACCCCGTTTTCTCTCTCCCTCCCTTTTTAAAAAGTGGGGTTACATTAGCTACCCTCCAATCCTCAGGAACTACTCCAGAATATCAAGAGTTTTGAAAAATTATCACTAATGCATCCACTATTTCTGGGGCTACTTCCTTAAGTACTCTGGGATGCAGCCTATCTGGCTCTGGGGATTTATCAGCCTTTAATCCATTCAATTTCCCTAACACCACTTCCCGGCTAACCTGGATTTCACTCAGTCCCTCCATCTCATTTGACCCCCGGTCCCCTGCTATTTCCGGCAGATTATTTATGTCTTCCTTAGTGAAGACAGAAACAAAGTAGTTATTCAATTGGTCTGCCATGTCCTTGTTCCCCATGATCAATTCACCTGTTTCTGACTGCAAGGAACCTACATTTGTTTTAACTAATCTTTTTCTCTTCACATATCTATAAAAACTTTTTCAGTCAGTTTTTATTTTCCCTGCCAGTTTTCTTTCATAATCTATTTTCCCTTTCCTAATTAAGCCATTTGTCCTCCTCTGCTGGACTCTGAATTTCTCCCAGTCCTCTGGTAGGCTGCTTTTTCTGGCTAATTTGTATGCTTCATCTTTTGTTTTGATACTATCCCTGATTTTCCTTGTTATCCACGGATGCACTACCTTCCCTTATTTATTCTTTTGCCAAACTGGGATGAACAATTGTTGTAGTTCATCCATGCAGTCTTTAAATGCCTTCCATTGCATATCCACCATCAACCCTTTAAGAATCAATTGCCAGTCTATCTTGGCCAATTCACATCTCAAAACCTCAAAGTTACCTTTCTTTAAGTTCAGGACCCTTGTTTCTGAATTAACAATGTCACTCTCCATCATAATGAAGAACTCAACCATATTATGGTCACTCTTGCCCAAGGGGCCACGCACAACAAGACTGCTAACTAACCCTTCCTCATTACTCAGTACCCAGTCTAGAATAGCCTGCTCTCTCGTTGGTTCTTCTACATGTTGGTTTAGAGAACTATCCCGCATACATTCCAAGAAATCCTCTTCCTCAGCACCCTTGCGGGGTGATTTTATATAGGTGTACAAAATCATGGGAGGAATAGATCAGGTAGATGCACAAGAGTCTCTTGTCCAGAGTAGGGCAATCGAGGACCAGAGGACATATGTTCAAGGGGAAAAGATTTAATAGGAATCCGAGTGGTAACTTTTTCACACAAAGGCTGGTGGGTGTACGGAACAAGCTGCCAGAGGAGGTAGTTGAGGCTGGGACTATCCCATTGTTTAAGAGACAGCTAGACAGGTACATGGATAGGACAGGTTTGGAGGGATATGGACCAGGCGCAGGCAAGTGGGACTAGTGTAGCTAGGGCATTGTTGGCCGGTGTGGGCTAGTTAGGCTGATGGGCCTGTTTCCACAATGCGTCACTCTATGACTCTATGACTCTAACTGATAAATGGCTGAATTTGAGTTCGGCAATTTTGAAGACATCTTCTTGGTCACCTAAAGTTGGGTATCACCAAAATTCAAGGGAGTCACAGTGCCACAGATGGTTCGATCCTGACCTTGGGTGCTGTCTCTGTGGAGTTTGCTTATTCACCCTGTGACTGCATGGACTTACTTCGAGTGCCCCAGTCTCCTCCCACACCCCAAAGACGTGCGGGTTTGTAGGTTAATCGGCTCTTGACAAATGCCCCTAGTGTAAATGGATGATCAATAGTTGGTGTGGACTCAGGCCAAAGAGCATATTTCCATGCTAGATCTCTAGACTAAACTTAGACTAGACTAAACAAAGTTGTTGAATACCTACAGTCTATTTGTGATTAGCAGCACTGGCTCTAATTTAGTTAAGGCTTAAGGGTTAGGCCTGCCACCCTCATGACTTTAGGTGAAGAAGTTTGCTCACCTTGCCAAAGGAAAGATGCCAAAGAGTGCAGAGAAGTTTTATGAAGATGTTGCCAGGACTTGAAGGCCTGAACTATAGGGTGAGTTTGGGAAGGTTAGTATTTTATTCCTTGAAGTGAATGAGATTGAGTGATGATCTTGTAAAGGTGTATAAAATCATGAAGGGGAAAGAGAGGATGAATGTACAGAATCTGTTTCCCGTGGCAGGGGAATCAAGAATGATTGGGCATAGCTTTAATGTGAGAGGGGAAAGACTTAATTGGAACCTGAGGGGGCAACGTTTCACACAGAGATTAGTGAGTATGTGGATGGTGTTGTTTGAGGAACTAGTTGAGGCAGGTACAATAACACCAATTAAAAGTCATTAGGACTGGTAGACAATAGACAATAGACAATAGACGTTAGACAATAGGTGCAGGAGTAGGCCATTCGACCCTTCGAGCCAGCACTGCCATTCTGTGTGATCATGGCTGATCATCCGCAATGGATGGCAAAGATTTAGAAGGATATGGGCTGATGTGGGCAAAAGGGACTAGCATGGACAGGACATCTTGTTTGCCATAGATAAGTTGGGCCAAAGGTCTTGTTTCCATGCTGCATGACTCGATGACTCGACATGATAGGTCTTTTTTTTTTTTCATACTTGTTCTAATAGACTGAAGAGTGCAGGAAATGCTTCCTTAGCACCCCTGATATCGTAAGGCTTGTACATGACATGTGACCACCCACATTCTGATTCCATCCCTCCACATAGGTTGGAATAAGTTGGTATGAAATTATAAACCACATTACACTTGCTCCAGTTATGAATTAGACCCAAGAATTTTGCACACATACCCACCAGCCCCTTCTTTAAAACACGCATTACTTTCTATTTGCCAAAACTGAATTCTAGGGTCTTGAATTCATATTCCAAATATTTTATCAAATTGCACTTTGGGCTATACCCAAATTAGATCTTGGCACAGTGTATCAAATTTCCTGGAATGATACTATATCTTTATAGGTTTAAAGAACAAAAAAGTGAACTTGGCTGACACTAATATTGCTATCAAGCAGCATGTTTATTAATTTTATTTGTTGTTGTGGAACTTTGCTGCAGGAAATTGGCTGCAGTATTTGCTGTCATTAATAGGAACTACTCCCCAAAATAACAAGCTATGAAACAATTTGGGACATCCTGAATGTGTGAAAAGTACTGTGTTCTTTATAACTACTACCGTTATCTAGGTTTTATTTGAGATAATGTTAATCATCCTGTAGCTAAGTGCGATTTTCTGTCTGAAAGAATGGGAAGGCATATATTATGGTAGCAGTGTGTTTTGGGTTTTCTGTTGGAAGCAGATGTGTAATAATAAGACTGTGTTTCTCTGAAATCAGGAGTGGAAAAAATGTTGAGGATTTCAGTCCCAATTGCTTCCTCTTAACCAGTATCAGCTGGGGACAGGATGAGTTGTCTGCTTTTCTCACTGTATCCCATTTAGTTATGGAGCTAATACTATTACAGCTGTCTTCCGAACAATAGTAAATTGTGAATGGTAACTGGTATCTGATTTTTCGAAGTCACGAGAAGTTCATCTTCAGTGCTTGTGCTTTACGCATATATCGAGAAAATCTTTTTTCACACAGAGAGTGGTGAATCTCTGGGACTCTCTGCCACAGAGGGTAGTTGAGGCCAGTTCATTGGCTATATTTAAGAGGGAGTTAGATGTGGCCCTTGTGGCTAAGGGGATCAGAGGGTATGGAGAGAAGGCAGGGACAGGATACTGAGTTGGATGATCAGCCATGATCATATTGAATGGCGGTGCAGGCTCGAAGGGCCGAATGGCCTACTCCTGCACCTAATTTCTATGTTTCTATGTTTCTATATGTATTAAGTCCACCATATACTTCATTTCCAAAGTAGTTCTGTTCTACAATAGAATGAATTTTGAAAAGACAAGTGTAATGAGAAAATATCACTGTACTATGTATAGTGTGAGTTACCAACACCAAATTTACTCCTCCAAAAAGTGGATAAAAAAGAGAAATTGGCTGAGGAAAAGGTGATGAAAGTAAATTTGAAAAAAACTTTATCAGTCTATCTTTTGTGTTTGTGTTGCATGATGAAATGAATATTGTCATGTCTTGACTTTAGCAGATCCATATTGAATTTGCTTTAATAATTTACATCACCCACCGTGACTTGCCACGCATGAAAAAGAAACAACAGTTTTCCAAATTATTAAAGACATTTGTGGAACAATGAAAATGCAATAATTCAATCATTTAAAAAAGATGTAAAGTACAATGTTTATTAAATGCCAGGACAGCTGAGGTTAACACTGTGATGCACAGAAAGCACACTCAGCAATATGTCATACAAATGTTTTCTGTTTTGCTGACGGGTAGATAACCTGACCCAGGCATTTAATAAACCAAATTTAATGACTGTTTTCAGTGACTTATTGGGTCAGGTTAGAGTACTAATGAAAAAATGACTGCACCAAGGGAGGCTGACTACACCTGGTAAATGCATTTTCTAATATCCAGAGCACTCTCGGTGTGTTCTTATAACAGGTTTACAACAGCGGCTCAATGAGTTAAGTCCACAAAGGCTGAGTAAGAGCAGACAACCATTTTCTCAGTGCCACTCATCCAGCCTCTAATTTGAACTCAGGAGGGCAGTCATCAATAGAGATTTAATAAACACCAAAATATCTAAAGCAGCAATTATGATAATTTTGCAGCATTGCCATGTCACCATAAAAAGGATGTGAAGCAGAAATGAGGTGCACGAGGTCTCTATAGAATTGGACTGACTATTAGTCCATAAAATGGCAGATTGCTATTGCTGTTTGTAGTGGTTGTGCAGTCAGCCAAAGACATGCTTTTACTGTCTACATCTCTTCCTCTATAAGACAATGATGAACATCTGCTCTGTGTAATATCTAAACCACTTGTACATGAGTATCCATTCTTAAGTATAATTTAAGTTCTGTACACCTTCTTCATTCTACTGCGGAGTTGTGAATGACCATAAAGGATATCTCCAGATGTATGATTTAAGTAATTAAATGCTTTTCCATAACACTGTTTCAAGTTACATTGATGCTGAAAAATGCATCGTGTGTCAGCTTCATTTAACAAGCTATATAATATTGACAGTGTGCTATACCCTGCATCTGGAATTTATTTCCAGTGTTATCATTAGAATGAATTATGGAGACAGTACATAATGCACTGATGTTACTGTTGCAATGAGTTTAATGCAATTCATTCTTGGTTTCCCATTCCCCTAATAACATAGAGAAAACATGCCTTTCCTTCCATTCTATTCCTGAATACTGCTTCCACCTTGGTCCTATCCAGTTCTTTATCTGACACACAGTCAGACACTTAAGCCTGATCTTTTGAGAGGAAAATAAAAACAGAAAGTGCAGGCAAATCTCAGCAGGGCAGGCAGCTTCTGTGCAAAGAAAAACAGTTAATTAAGGGTGGCACAGTGGCTCAGCGGTAGATTTGCTGTCTTGCAATGCCAGAGACCCAGGTTCGATCCTGACTACGAGTGCTTATCTGTAGGGAGTTTGTGCGTTCTCCCTGTGACCTGCCGGGGTTTTCTCTGGGATCTCTGGTATCCTCTCACACTCCAAAGACATATAGATTTGTAGGTTAATTGGCTTGGTATAATTGTAAAATGTGTGTAGTGTGCGTGGATCGCTGGTCGGCGCGGACTTGGTGGGCGAAGGGCCTGTTTCTGCACTGTATCTCTAAACTAAACTAAACTGTAATGGTTCAAGCTCAAGAACCTTGACCTCTGATGATCACGACTTTAAGTATTAACTGTTTTTCTTTTTACAGATGCTGCCTAGCCTGTTGAGTTTTGCCATCATTTTCTGTGTTTATTTCAGTTTCCTGGCATCTGAGTTTAAAATATGTAAATATTAGTTAAAATGTGTTAATGAAAAACTAGGGGTAGATGAAGTTGGTGGGATTCTTATCTAAGATCGTTATTTCTGCATGTCCCCAGGTGAGATACTTTGCTGATAGAAACATTCCCAGCTCATTGAAGACTCCAGGGTCAGCCATGGGACACCTCTGGTGCAAGTTTTCAGCTGCAATGAAAAGAACAGCACTGACAGGCAGAGGCTCTGTTCCCTCACAACCATCCACTCACCATACCTCCTGCATACATTAAATGCCTGTGAATGTCCAATATTGAAAACCATCCAAATCCAGTAGACTGAAAAAGTGATAATATTACTTAATATTTTAATATTTAAAAAAACATTAATACAAATAGGACATAAGGTATAGGTAAAAACAAATAAAATGTTTTAACATTTAAATTTTAAAAAAAACCTTACATCTTTCTTCCAGAAACTGATTTTTCCTTTAGTTTCAAAGGACTAACTGAATTTATTCCATATTGGCCTGCTCAGCATGCAAATTGTCAGCATGAATGCTGAGAAATCTGCAGAAGTTCACATTGTCCTAGGAGTCATAGGGTTATTGAGTTATATCCAAGCTTTCTTAGACACACCTGCCTTGCACTTCACTCTAATAACGGACATGCATGCCCTAAACTGTTGTCATCAGCTTTTATATGCATCCCACTTTCCAAATGTTCCTTTGCCTGCAAACAATAACCTACTCCACTCAACTCCAACAATACCACAATGATGGCCTTGCCACAATTCAGAATGTCAACTTGTGGGCCTTCCCTAACTCTATCCATACCTATTTTAGAACAGTGATCACTTGTCCATCCCAATTTCCTAAGAGTAGATTAAGCTCCCCTTGTCGGGCACACCATTTATTGCCTGAACTTTCCTGAACACATTTGATAAATCCCCCCCATTCCAAGCCCTTGGCACTATGACAGTCCCAGCCCATATTGGAAAAGTTAAAATCCCCTGCTATGACAACCCTATTAGTCTTGCAGCTGTCCACAATCACTTGGTATATTTGTTCTAACTCCCATTGATTATTTGGGGAGCCATAGCACTTGATCTAGCACTTGATCTAAGGGAAATTTTTTGTTTTGTTTTCAGATTCTCGGCCCACCGAGTCCGCACCAAGCAACTATCCCTGCACACTAACATTATCCTACAACCAAGGTAGACTAAATGCTGGAGAAATTCAGCGGGTGAGGCAGCATCTATGGAGCGAAGGAAATAGGCAAAGTTTTGGGTCGAAACCCTTCTTCAGACATCCTACACACACCAAGGACAATTTTTACAATTTTATCTCACCAATTAGCCTACAAACCTGTAAGTCTGTGGAGTGCGGGAGGAAACTGGAGCACCCAGAGAAAACGGGGAGAACATACTAACATACAGACTGCACCTGTAGTCAGGATCGAACACAGGTCTCTGGCGCTGCATTGCAGCAACTCCACCGCTGTACTACCATGCTGCCCTGTTTTACACAGAGTGTGGTGGGTACATGAATGACCGGTCAGATAAAATGGTGGAGACAGATACAATTACACTGTTTAAAGAAAAACATTTTCCCAAATGCATGAATGGTAAGAAAAATATGGTTTAAACACAGCCAAATGTGTTATCTTGGTCAGCATCAATGGGGTGGGACAAAGCGTTTGCTTCCATGCTGCATAATTCTATGAATCTATTCAGAATCTCCTTATATCTCAAATCCAGTTGGATTCCATGAGGATAGCAGTAGTCACAATGTACCACGGTCATGGGCTTCGTTCCTGAGATAATTGAGGAGATCAGGTGGGCTGAAGGAGCTGTTATTGTTGTGAATGTCTTTACGACTCCGTTACCCTATTTAAATTCCAACTCTTTGGAATGCCTCATACTTTTCTGGGAATTAGTTCATGGCATAGTCAGAACTGATGACATTGAGACCCTCTGTCACTGTTCCTCCTCTGTGATCCACCTATCCCTCACCAGGCTTTCTCTAGCTCCTCATCGTTTTCAGTTTTCTCCTCCCCCCCCAACTGCTGCACACCATAATCAGTCTGAAGAATGGTCTCGACCAGAAACATCACCTATCCAAGCTCTCCAGAGATGCTGCCTGACCTACTATGGTACTCCAGCACTTTGTGCTTAATTTTGTCAACAGCATCTGCAGTTCCTTATATTTCTTTTTTACTGCAAAATCTCCTCAATAAAAAATTATCCTACTCTCTTCGATGGGAGTTCTGTGAGATCCTCTCTCACTGCTTCCCCTCTGTGATCCACTCATCACTCGCCAGGCTTTGTCCTGCCCCTCCTCTCTTCTAGCTTTCTCCTCTTACCCTACCTCCACCCAACCACTTCAATCATTCTGAAGAAGGGTTCTGACACAAAATATCACCCACCTATGTTCTCTAGAGATGCTGCCTGACCCATTGAGTTATTCCAGCACTTTGTGTCTTTTTTTTGTAAAGCAGCATTAGCAGTTCCTTGTATCTTCGTTCACAAGACGCGTCATTCTGAAAACAACAGTACCTAATCCACATGAAGAAGCAGTGCTGTGCAATTCAGTCACTTGCTCCTTCAGTGTGGCTTGAGAGGCAGCAAATGTACACAGAGAAGGGGACAGGAGAATATTTTTTTTATTACAAGGGAACTTAACATGTTAATCATATCTTCATGGTGCTTTAATTTACTGAAATATAAAGGCAACTCTGCTGTGACAAAATGGGAAATAGAAAATATTAAGGGACTAATAAACCTCTGATAATAACCACATTCAGTGTAATAATAATAAACTATATAGATTAGTTAAATATATAAGGAAATAAACTCAAGCAAATCCCTGAACGAAGATTGAGAATGATGTCTTTAACAATATCATTTCAAAAGCTGGCAGAGTGTCTAAAAGTAGTTTAGCCAAATTCATCTGAAGATCTCAAGGGGTATAAGAAGTATCAAGTTGATAGATGATCTTTTCAGCAGTTCAGACCAGGAGTAAATTGGGTGGTCAGCACTAAGATTCTCTTGAAGTGAATAATTTTTCCTTTGGGCTTTCACTTCTTGAACTCCATTTATATAGTCATTTCCTACAGTTTAAAGAAAAGAACAATGCTTTCTTGTGAGGAGTATACACTGAGCACCATCAGTTATACTAATTTCACAAGCCAGCATGCATATCATGCCGATTAAGGCAATTAGAAAACTTTTCAATGTTGCAGTAATCATCTATTTAATGTCCTTGCTATCGTTAATATGTTTAATGATGAGGCTCAATATTTTTGGAAAAAAAAATCAGCTAATATGTTTAGAGCATTTATACTATTACAACTGGTAACAACATTAATAGAAACAATTTGCATTTGTGCTGATGTTACAATAGAGGCCTGAAATATCAGACTGTATACAGCGGAGGAGTATACAATCATGTACGGAGGGCTTACGTGCCTGGTTGTGTGAGTGTGGAGGCTGACATTGTTAAACATTTTTCTTTATTCCCCTGACTAGTGTGGGTCATAAATCCACCCATGTCCTTATCTCTGAGCTTTAGACTTAGATATTAATCATGCTGTACCTTTATCTCCATGAGGGAAATGAATTGGGGCCAATTTAGGGGCAATCTCCCTAAACCAAATAGCTTCAGAATCGCATTCAACATCACATTAAACCTAGCATTAGAAATGCACCCTGAGCGGCTCACTTAAACAAGTATTACATTCCTGGAATACACGACTATCAGGCCTAATATCTGTTCCAGAACTTAAATCAGAAATAGGTTTACACTGAGTGCACAAATCAATGCACAGCCCGCATACGTTTTCCATATTTCCAAATTATAGTTCTCCAAAAATCTGTGGTTATTAGAAAATTATAGCTGTGAGTAGAAGGCCCGTTTTTTTTATTTTTTAAACATTTTCAGATTCCTCACCCAACTTTGCCTTCCATTGTCACCCTTTTTGTCACAGAAACCCTTCTGTTTTTCACTCTGCTGCAATCATCTTCCATCTATCCCTTCTCCACCACTCACATTTTTGTAGCTCTGCATTTACCTAAAAAATATTGCATCTGCAAAGCTCACAGGCTTTTGATAAGCATTTATCAATATGAAATGTGACCTCTTGTTTCTCTTTTCATAGATGTTTTGATTGGTTGGTAGATACAGCAAAGAAACAGGCCCTTCAGCCCACCAGAGCCAAACCAATCATCGATCACCCATTCACAGTAGTTCTATGTTATCCCAGGTTTGCATCCACTCCCAAACTAGGGGCAATTTACACATGTCAATCAACCTACAATTCTACGCACCTCTGGGATGCGGGAGGAAGCCGGAGCACCTGGAGGAAATCCATGTGGAGCAATCTCATAGAGACAGAACCTGAGGTGAGGATTGGACCGAGGGTCTCCGTCTCTGTGAGGCAGCAGATCTGCCAGCTGCACCACTGTGCCACCTGCCTGATCTGCTGTTATAAGGCTCTTCAACAGACCTCTCGTGAGCTCAGAATATATCCCCCCTGATATATCCATAAGAAGGGATTAGCTAAAAGGTTGGACAAACTTGGATTGTTTTCTCTGGAATATCGGAAGTTGAGGGGGAAACCTGACAGAAGTACATAAAATGATGAGAGGCATGGATAGGGTACATTGTCAGAAGGTAGGGGGCGCCGTCCTGTGTGGTATGGCTGCCCAGCCTGCAGCTGTTCATTTTTTCATTCTTTTCTTTTTATTTTTAGCGAGTTTTAGTGTTTTGTTTTTTGGAGTTCTAGTCTTTTTATGTGGGGGGTGGGGGGGAGGAAGGGGGAAACTACTTTTCAGGGTCCCTACCTGGTCGGAGAGGCAGCTTTTCTCCAGGCTGCACTTTCGACCTGTCCTCGCGGCCTACCAGCGGGCCTGGAGCGGCGTTTCCTGAGGGGACCGCCCAGTACCTCGGCTTTGGCGGCGGCACAGCGCTGGAGCGCTATTGTGGAGCGGGCGATGCCTTGCCTGTGTCGCCGCGCTGGAACTCCGATATGCTGAGACCGCCGAGAAAAACATCGCGGAGCTGCGGGACTGTGGAGCTCGCCAGTGGTGGAGCTCCATCCGGCGCGACCTTGTTGGCTTCGGAAGCTGCGGTCTCCGGTACGGAAGCGGCTGTTCCAGGCATCCCATGCCGCTGAGAGGATTCTCCCGACGCCGGAGCACCATCACCCGGCGAGAACGGCCTGGAACATCGGGCCTACGTAAAGGCAACTGCGGAGGCCTCAATAGGCCCGACTATGGGTGGACATGAGATGGGGACTGGACATTGTGCCTTCCCTCATAATGGGAACCATTGTGGGGGGATGTTTTTATGTTTACATTTCCTTATTACTGTTATGTCTGTATTCTTTCTTTATGTGCTGCATGGCAAGAAGCATTTCACTACACCTATGTGTATGTGACCAATAAAATAACCTTTGAAATTAACCTTTGAACCTTTGAACTGTTTTTCCCAGGTTAGAAATGGAATAGAAGGTAGTTTTAAGATGAGGGGGGAGGGGGGGGGGATTCAATGGAGATGTGTGGGGCAAGTTGTTCACATAGTGGGAGGGTGAGTGCCTGGAAGTTACTGCCATGTGTGGTGGTGGAGGTAGATATGATAGAGGCATTTAAGAGGTTTTTAGGAATGCAATTGGATATGCAAGGGAATGGAGGGATATGTATCATGTGTAGGCAAATAAGATTAGTTTAACTTGAGCATCATGTTTGGTACATACATTGTGTGCCAAATGGCTATACAGTTCTATGTTCTATGTTCTATGTTCTATGTAAAGATGTTTATCTAATGTTCTATGATCTATATTCTTACAATTTACCTTGAGCACACTTTTTTTTAGACTTTCTTGGAATGTAAAAGGAATCTGGAATAAATTGAGAAAACCTTCGAGATCTCAAGGAGAAAATGCAAACTCCACAAAGTCAGCACTAGAAATTGGGATTGGACCCGTCATTTGTATTTTGAGACAGCAACTCTACAATTCCACACCATTGCGCCTTCCATTCAAATCTCAGGGAATAGAAGAAAATTTGAAAATTGATGAGCTGAGAGCTGAGTTGGTCAAGCTCAGACCATAGGCAGCCCGGAGCTGTTGGGATCGAATTACTGTGTTTCAGTCATTCATTGTGAGATTCAAAATATCAAAGGTATCAAAGGTATTTTATTAGTCACATTCACATACACCCAGGTGTAGTGAAGTGAAATGCTTTTTGCCATTTTGCAGCACACAAAAAAAGAATACAGACATAACACCAATGAGAGTCTTAAACACATAGAACATCCCCCCACAATGGTTCCCACCATGAGGGAAGGCACAAAGTCCAGTCCCCAACCCCAGTTCACCCATAGTTGGGCCTATTGAGGCCTCCACAGTTGCCTCTACGGAGGCCCGATGTTCCTGGTCGTTCTCGCCGGGTGATGTTGCTCCGGCGTCGGGAGAGTCCTCACAGCGGCATGGGAACCCTGGAACGGCCGCCTCCGTACTGGAGGCCGTGGCTTCCGAAGCCGACAAGGCCGCGCCGGTTGGAGCTCCACAACTGGTGATCCCGTCGCGAGATCCCAGGCTCCCGATGTTAAGTTCAGCACTGGCCGCTCCACAGTCCCGCAGCTCCGCGATGTTTTACCCGGCGGTCTCAGCTCACCGGAGTTCCAGCGCGGCGACCCAGGCAAGACATCGCCCGCTCTGCGATAGCGCTCCAGCGCTGTGCCGCCGCCGAAGCCGTGGTTCTGGGCGGGCCCCGACAGGAAACGCCGCTCCAGGCCCGCTGGTAGGCCGCGAGGATGGGTCGAAGCTGCAGCCCGGAGAAAAGCTGCCTCTCTGACCAGGTAGGGATTCATGTAGGATTTAGTTTAGTTTAGTTTAGTTTAGAGAAACAAGTTTAGGAAACAAATACCTCGGCCCATTGAGTCCACGCCTCCATGCCCTCCGCACACTAATAATTTACAACAAAAGCCAATTAGTCTACAAATCTGTATGTATTTGGAATAGAAACATAGAAACATAGAAAATAGGTGCAGGAGTAGGCCATTCGGCCCTTCGAGCCTGCACCGCCATTCAATATGATCATGGCTGATCATCCAACTCAGTATCCTGTACCTGTCTTCTCTCCATACCCCCTGATCCCTTTAGCCACAAGGGCCACATCTAACTCCCTCTTAAATATAGCCAATGAACTGGCCTCAACTACATTCTGTGGCAGAGAGTTCCAGAGATTCACCACTCTCTGCGTGAAAAATGTTTTTCTAATCTCGATCCTAAAGGATTTAAGGATATCCTTAAACTATGATCCCTTGTCCAGGACTTCCCCAACATCGGGAACAATCTTCCTGCATCTAGCCTGTCCAACCCCTTAAGAATGTTGTAAGTTTCTATAAGATCCCCCTTCAATCTTCTAAATTCTAGCGAGTACAAGCCGAGTCTATCCAATCTTCCTTCATATGAAAGTCTTGACATCCCAGGAATCAGTCTGGTGAACCTTCTCTGTACTCCCTCTATGGCAAGAATGTCTTTCCTCAGATTTGGAGACCAAAACTGTACACAATACTCCTGGTGTGGTCTCACCAATACCCTGTACAACTGCAGTAGAACCTCCCTGCTCCTATACTCAAATCCTTTTGCTATGAATGCTAACATACCATTCGCTTTCTTCACTGCCTGCTGCACCTGCATGTCTACTTTCAATGACTGGTGTACCATGACACCCAGGTCTCGTTGCATCTCCCCTTTTCCCAATCGGCCACCATTTAGATAATAGTCTACTTTCCTGTTTTTGCCACCAAAGTGGATAACCTCACGTTTATCCACATTATACTGCATCTGCCATGCATTTGCCCACTCAACCCAGCGTATCCAAGTCACCTTGCAGCCTCCTAGCATCCTTCTCACAGCTAACACTGCCCCCCAGCTTCGTGTCATCCGCAAACTTGGAGATGCTGCATTCAATTCCCTCGTCCAAATCATTAATAGAAGCATAGAAACATGGAAAATAGGTGCAGGAGTAGGCCATTCGGCCCTTCGAGCCTGCACCGCCATTCAATATGATCATGGCTGATCATCCAACTCAGTATCCTGTACCTGGCTTCTCTCCATACCCCCTGATCCCTTTAGCCACAAGGGCCACATCTAACTCCCTCTTAAATATAGCCAATGAACTGGCCTCAACTATCGTCTGTGGCAGAGAATTCCAGAGATTCGCCACTCTCTGTGTGAAAAATGTTTTCCTCATCTCGGTCCTAAAAGATTTCCCCCTTATCCTTAAACTGTGACCCCTTGTTCTGGACTTCTCCAACATCGGGAACAATCTTCCTGCATCTAGCCTGTCCAACCCCTTAAGAATTTTGTAAGTTTCTATAAGATCCCCCCTCAATCTTCTAAATTCTAGCGAGTATAAGCCGAGTCTATCCAGTCTTTCTTCATATGAAGGTCCTGACATCCCAGGAATCAGTCTGGTGACCCTTCTCTGTACTCCCTCTATGGCAAGAATGTATTTCCTCAGATTAGGAGACCAAAACTGTACGCAATACTCCAGGTGTGGTCTCACCAAGACCCTGTACAACTGCAGTAGAACCTCCCTGCTCCTATACTCAAATCCTTTTGCTATGAATGCTAACATACCATTCGCTTTCTTCACTGCCTGCTGCACCTGCATGCCTACTTTTAATGACTGGTGTACCATGACACCCAGGTCTCGTTGCATCTCCCCTTTTCGTAATCGGCCACCATTCAGATAATAGTCTACTTTCCTGTTTTTTGCCACCAAAGTGGATAACCTCACATTTACCCACATTATACTGCATCTGCCATGCATTTGCCCACTCACCCAGCCTATCCAATCACCTTGCAGCCTCCTAGCATCCTCCTCACAGCTAACACTGTCCCCCAGCTTCGTGTCATCCGCAAACTTGGAGATTTTGCATTCAATTCCTTCGTCCAAATCATTAATATATATTGTAAATAGCCGGGGTCCCAGCACTGAGCCTTGCGGTACCCCACTAGTCACTGCCTGCCATTCTGAAAAGGACCCGTTTACTCCTACTCTTTGCTTCCTGTTTGCCAGCCAGTTCTCTTTCCACATCAATACTGAACCCCCAATACCGTGTGCTTTAAGTTTGTATAATAATCTCTTATGTGGGACCTTGTCGAAAGCCTTCTGAAAGTCCAGTGGGATGAATGTGGGATGAAACCAGAGAACCCGGAGAAAACCCACGCAGGTGGTGGAGAGAAGGTGCAAACTCTATCCAGACAGCATCCGTAGTCAGGATCGAAACTGGGTCCCTGGCGCTGTAAGGCAGCAACTCTACCGCTGCCCCACCGCCACAATAAATTCTACAACTGGTAGATGGACATACCTGGAAATATAAAAATCCTCAGATATGTCGATTAAATGGAATGAAATGCCCGAGAAACAAATGATTGAGATGTGCTGTCAACATATTCTTGCTATTGAGGGAGTGCAGCAGAGGTTCACTACGTTAATTCCTGGGATGGCGGGACTGTCATATGCTGAGAGAATGGAGCGGCTGGGATAGTATACTCTGGATTTTAGAAGGATGAGAGGAGATCTTATTGAAACATATAAGATTATTAAGGGTTTGGGCACGCTAGAGGCAGGAAACATGTTCCCAAGTTGGGGGAGTCCAGAACCGGGGGCCACAGATTTATTTAAGAATAAGTGGTTAGCCATTTAAAACGGAGATGAGGAAACACTTTTTCACACAGAAAGTTGTGAGTCTGTGGAATTCTCTGCCTCAGAGGGCAATGGAGGCTGGGTCTCTGGATAATCTCAAGAGAGAGCTTGATAGGGCTCTTAAAGATAGCGGAGTCAGGGCATATGGGGAGAAGGCAGGAACAGGGTACTGATTATGGATGATCAGCCATGATCACATTGAATGGTGGTGCTGGCTCGAAGGGCCGAATGGCCTACTCCTGCACATATTGTCTATTGTCTATTGTCTATTGTCTATAACACAGGAAACAGCACCATTGTTTGTGCACATTCATCTCCTTCTGCTACTGGGCACTATTTCACCAAACTCATTTGTTTCGGATGACAGCAGACCCGGTGGCAACAATGAGATTACACAAGCCCCTATCAAGGGCTAAATTCACATGGTCACCACGTCTGTGCTAGAAAGATGAGATCGTGATTCATGTAGGATCTCACAATAAATGCGGCAACTGGTAGAGAGGCTCACTTGGAGATTACGGAGGGCGGCCGGTCTTGATGTTGTTGGAGATTCCACAAATGTGAATGGCAGAATGCAGTAATTCAATTCCATTGCATTGAAATACCAGTTGTGAACTCCTGCACATGAGATGCCATTTGTTGATTGTTAAGGTGGCATAATGGCACAGCTGGTAAGGCTGCTGCCTCACAATGCCAGATACCAGGGTTCAATTCTGACCACGGGTACCATCTCTCTGAAATGTGCACATTCTCCCTGTGCGATGTGTATGTTTACTCTGGGTGCTCCAGTTTCCTCCCACATCCCAACAACAACAGATTTGTAGTTCAGACAGTTGGTGAGGCAGCATCTCTGGAGAGAAGGACATTTATAACAAGGACAAAGTCCCCCTTGTCCACACCTTCCACCCCATCAGCTGTCGCATACAGCCTATAATCCTTCAACATTTTCACCACCTCCAATGGGATCCCACTACTGGCCACATCTTACCATCGCTACCCCTTTCTGCTTTCCGCAGAGACCGTTCCCTCTGAAACTCCCTGGTCAACTTGTCCCTTCCCACCCAAACCATCCCCTCCCCGGGTACTTTCCCGTGCGACCACGGGAGTTGCAACACCTGTCCCTTTACCACCCCCCCCTCGACTCAATCCAAAGACCCAAACAGTCTTTTCAGGTGAGGCAGAGGTTTACTTGCACCTCCTCCAACCTCGTCTACTGTATCCGCTGTTCCAGTTGTCAACTTCTCTGCATCGGCGAGACCAGGCACAGGCTTGGCGATAGTTTCGCTGAACACCTCTGCTCAGTCCTACTTAATCCACCTGATCTCCTGGTGGCTCAGCACTTCAACTCCCCCTCCCATTCCCAATCTGACCTTCTGTCCTGGGCCTCCTACATTATCAGAGTGAGGCCCAGTGCAAATTGGAGAAACAACACCTCATACATCACTTGGGTAGTTTACATCCCAGCGGTATGAACGTTGACTTCTCTAACTGCAGATAGCCCTTGCTTTCTCTCTCCGTCCCCTTCCCTGACTCTGCCTACATTCTATCTTTGTCCCGCCCCCTCCCTTGACATCAGTCTGAAGAAGGGTCTCGACCCGAAATGTCACTCATTCCTTCTCTCTAGAGAGGCTGCCAGAGTTACTCCAGCATTTTGTGTCTACCTTCGATTTAAACCAGCATCTGCATTTCTTTCTTACACAGATTTGTAGGTTAATTGGCCTGTGTAAATTGGCCCTAGTGTGTAGGGAATGGATGCTAAAGTGAAATAACTTTGATCAAATGTGAATGGGTGATCAATATCATTGGGCAGCATGGACAGTGTGCCGAAGCTGTTTCCATGCTGGGTCTTTCTATCAATCAAAACATTGTTCAGCATCTTCTCTGAATGAGCTGCTCATAGATGATGTACTGAAGGTGTAACAAGTGCTTATAAAAGCTGGGGTACCAGGCTTACACAGCTCCCCGCATCCCTCCAATATCCCTTCATCTGGTGAAAAGGATGTGATACTTTCAGTGCATAGCAGGTGTAGCTTCCTTACTCCCTACCTTTGCAAACATAGAAAAGTGAGTGGGTAAATTAAAATGCTCAAGGGGATTCACAAAGATGTTGTGAGGTCCATCAGTGTGAGGTCCATGGCAGGCTGTAGCATAAATTATGCATGCACAGCATCTGTGGTTAGGCACACAACAAACAAAATGCACTGTCCACCTTTTTTGAAATCTTCCCATTTTTAAAGCATTTGATCCAGTATCTAATCAATTTGAGGAGGCTACAGTGGAAAAAAGTAAACATTGCAGATTGGAACAAATGCTGAGAAAATCAGGTTGTTTATCATCTATCAGTATTTCAATGGTAATATTGTGGTTGACCTTTGCACAGGTATCCAAATGTACAAGCTATTGATTTGGAGATTTGAGAATGAATCCTACTATGGCAGCTGGAGAATTTAAATTATAGATTGGGAATCAGGGTTAAAAAGTTAATATTGGTAATACTGATCATGCAAATTCTTTATGATCGAATAACCTTATCCACGAATATCATTCCAGGAAGGAACTCTGACATTTTCACAAAGATAGACACAAAGTGCTGGAGTTACTCAGGCAGCATCTCTGGAGAAAAGAGATGGGTGGCGTTTCAGGTCGGGACCCTTCTTCAGACTTCCTTTCTCTGAAAACTGAAGTGCACTGCTTTTGAAACGACTTTATAAGACTCTGGTATTTTTATATTTTCATCTCATCCTGGAAGGATGAGAGGGGTTCTTATTGAAACATATAAGATTATTAAGGGCTTGGACACGTTAGAGGCAGGAAATATGTTCCAGATGTTAGGGGAGTCCAGAACCAGAAGCCACAGTTTATGAATAAGAGGTAAGCCATTTAGAATGGAGATGAGGAAACACTTTTTCACTCAGAGAGTTGTGACTGTGGAATTCTCTGCCTCAGAGGGCGGTGGAGGCTGGTTCTCTGGATACTTTCAAGAGAGAGCTAGATGGGGCTCTTGAAGATAGCGGAGTCAGGGGATATGGGGAGAAGGCAGTAATGGGGTACTGATTGTGGACGATCAGCCATGATCACAATGAATGACATTGTGGTGCTGGCTTATAAGGGCTGAATGGCCTACTCCTGCACCTATTGTCTATTGTCCATTGTCTATTGTCTATTGTCTATTGTCAACAAAAACAGGTATCTATGAAGACATAAAACATGCAGATACTTGAATATTGAGCAAAATAACTCTACCTACCATTGGATGTGACTGCCTTTCTTTCTTTCCCTGCTCACAACTGACAATCAAGAATGTGATCGGTAAAAGAAGACAAAAAAATAGTGGTGCAAGGTGTAATTTTTAGCAAATAATATATTTTTCTTTATTTCAGTGTTAAACGTTAGATTTGGCACCTAATTGGCCAAAGTAGCAAGGCTATATTGATGCGTGGGTGTCACTGTTGTGATTATTCAAGCTGAATGCTACTTAAACAAGCAGGCTCTGTCATAATTTGTACGGCTCCATCTACTAATATTTTTGGTACTAACATTTTTTTCTATGTAGCACTTTTGTGAATGAGTTAACTCAAACTAACGTTGAGATATCGGACAATGTGCTAATTAAAAGGAGGATAAGTGCTGAGTGCTTCAGTAAGTTCAAGATCATCACATCCATCATTAAACAAGCTGTATCCACTGTACGGATAAATGGGCTGTTCATTTATTTTATGTAAATATTTTTATTTGCTTTTAAATTTACTTTTTGGTTACAAATTATGAATCCAGTTAAGGGGTGGTTGTATTTTTGTTTCCAATTGACATATTATATCCATCATATGTTATATTATATCCATCCATCCTATCTGAATGTTGCGACATGGTCTTGCCCATTTGATAGCAACTCCACGACTTCCTTTGCCAAGACCCCCAATGACTCAAGGGCGGCCTGGGGGTGTAAAGGGTGGCACGGTGGCGCAGCAGTTAAGCTATCGCTTTTAAACACCAGAGACCCGGGTTTGATCCCGACAACAGGTCGCCCTTGAGTCATTGTACGGAGTTTGTACATTCTCTCCTGCAGCGTGTCCTGCGCGGGTTTTCTCCGAGATCTTTGGTTTCCTCCCGAACTCCAAAGAGGTACAGGTTTGTAGGTTAATTGGCTTGGTATAAGTGTAAATTGTCCCAAGCGTGTGAGGTACTGTTAGTGTGTGGGGATCGCTGTTTGGTGCGATCCCCGCACACTACCGGTTTCCGCACTGTATCTCTAAACTAAACTAAACTTTGCTCTTATTTTTTCAATGCCAGGCTCTGATTTCATTGTTAAAAATGCTTCCAGCTACAGTATCCCAGCCCTCGTCTCTGCACTTTCTTCTTGCAGGTCGATTCTTTTCTCAAAAAATGCCTTTCCTAAACTCAGCAACTGGGCACGACATAGGCTTAACTTTAGCTTTTTTCTCATTTGCAAAATATCTTGGCGTTATTTTTAAATATATTTATTCAGTAAAAATATGTTTAGTTTAATAATATAGCGCAGAAACAGGCCCTTCAGCCCACCGAGTCTGTGCCGACCAGTGATCCACACTAACACTATCAAACACACACTAGGGACACTTCACAATTTTACCAAGCCTATTAACCTGTTGGAGTGTGGGAGGAAACTGGAGCACCCAGACAAAACCCACGGTGCTCATGTGGAGAATGTACAAACTCCATACAGGCATCACCAGTAGTTAGGATGGAACCCGGGTCTCTGGCGCTTTAAGGCAGCAACTCTACCGCTGCGCCACCGTGCTGCACAGTGTGAAGGATCTAAATGAAAAGCGAGCAACATTAGGAACAGAATTCTTATTAATCTCCTGAGCATTTCAATAAAGAACATGCTTATTTTAAATGCTGATTTATTTTGTGCACTAATATTATGCAGCATCATTTCAAGGCATTGGGGTTTTATCTTGTATCCAATTTTCCAAACAATCTTGAAATTTTGTTGTATGCTATTAAGACATAAAATAGATTAGTAAGGTAAACTTGCTGATATCTTTGCTGCTACAAACCTGCTTTCAAACATTGGTAAAGGAGGCTCAGATTGTTGAAAGATTGTATTTATCGAAGGTTTTGGCAGAACCAACAGACTGTTTTTTAAGGCTACATTGACAGAAAGGGAGCAATTGCAGCAGAGGAGTCACATGAATATTTAAGGGAGATCGATGGCCAGATGTTGCTCAACTCTGCTGCCTATGGAGTATCTTAAGGCGGCTGCGAACAGAGAAGAACTCATTAATGAATAGGAGCACTTTGCACAGAACTTTTAGTTTTTTGTATTACATGCATGAGAATGCATCAGAATAGAAAACTTTTAATTCAACGTGAAGAAACTGGTAACTTTACAGCTGTCGATAAAAGTTCAAAACTCGACAGATTTCTCTGTGAAGCTTGTGACTGTAGCTAGAGATACTTGCAACTTATTTATTTCTGAGAGTCCCAAAGGGGTTGGCAGTAATGAATCTGGAAGGAATTGCTCAAAGCTATGTTCTGATTTAAACTTTTATATATTTGTGTCAGGCAAGTGGAGAGAGGAATTTACGCATAATGTCTTTATGTGGAGTCAAATCATAGCTACCTAATTAGAGCATAGAGCATAAAACAGTACAGCACCAGAACAAGGCCCATAGTGTCTGTGCCAAACATGATGCCAAGAGCAACTCTTATCTACCTGCACATAATCCATATCATTCCATTTCCAGCATATATCCACATGCCCTTCCAAAAGTCTCTTCAATCCCATTATCATGTTTGCTTCAACCTCCATCTCCCCCAGCGCGTTCCAAGCATAGTGCCGCAGCGGCAGAGTTTTTTTTTTTTTTTTTTTAAATTTTAAATTATTTTTATTAGAAGTACGGTAAATTACAAAAATACACAACACATATATCTTAATACATTTTTTTGAGCTTTAAGAAAAAGATAGAAGTAAGGAAAGTAAAGAAAGTGCGCAAGTCGTGAAGTGCAAGAGAGTGTTGGGAAAAGAAAGCCCCTTAGAAAAGAAGTTAGAGAAGGAAGTGAAGTAAGAAAGTAGACCCTAGAAAAGAAAGAAAAAGAAAGTAAGGACAATCGCTCTATTATAACATTGAACTCCGCAGAAAGACTACCAACCAAGTTTGTTTTTGTTGTTTTATCTCCCATTGCCAGGTCCTGATACCATTTATTTATTTATTTATTTTTAAAATTACTATTGCACCTCATGCTTGTAATAGGTCCATAAACGTAGACCACGTCTTTTGGAATTGGTTTGCTTTACCTGCTAAGAGGAATCTCATCTCTTCCAGATGTAATGTTTGAAACATATTTGATGTCCACATTTTTATTGTTGGTGTGGGCGCATTTTTCCAGAATTTAAGTATGAGGTTTTTTCCCATTATTAGCCCGCGCAGCGGCAGAGTTGATGCCTCACGGTGCCAGAGTCCCAGGTTCGATCTAGACTACGGGTGCTGTCTTTACGGAGTTTGTATGTTCGCCCCGTGACCTGCGTGGGTTTTTCCCGGGATGCCGGCTTCCTCCCACACTCCAAAGACGTACAGGTTTGTGGGTTAATTGGATTGGTATAATTATTAATTGTCCCTAGTGTGTGTAGGATAGTGTTAATGTGCGGGGATTGCTGGTCGGCACGGACTCAGTCGCCTGAAGGGCCAGTTTCCAGCTGTATCTCTAAACTAAACTAAACTAACCTAAACTGAACACTCACCACCCACTGTGTAAAAAAAACATCCCCTGCACATCTCCTTTACACTTTGCTGCTCTCACCTTAAATCTTTGTTCTCTGGTATTTGATTTTTCCATCAAGGAACAAAAAGGCTTTCACTGTCAACCCTGCCTGTGGCTCTCATAATGGTATATATTTCTATCTGGTGTCCACACACACCTCAGCATTCCAGATACAACAATCCAAGTCTATCCACCCTCTCCCTGCAGCTAATACACCCTAATCCATTCATAGAAGTGGCAGAGAGTGGGAAAAAGTAGCTAGTCATTGCAGAGCTGAACTGCCATCATTTGTTACAAAATCATTTCATGACCTAACACTGAGGTGCAGCAACAGAGACACGTTGGCTTCCTGCAGCTATCACATAAATGACACGATTAAGGGAAAGCTGCCACACTACATATATCATCACCAAAGACAAGTGTCAAGGAGCAAAAACAGAGAAATAAACTTGTCAAATATTGCAAGAAAAGAAATATAAATGTTGCTGGTGGAAAGATGTAGTCAAGACAGTTAGTGGAAGCCAGTGTCAATTGGGCTGAAAATGATGTTAAAAAACTGATTAATTGGAAATAATAAGGCATTTTTTGGGGACTATTTTAATGAAAGTTCAGTCAATTAATAATTAATCACTAGTCTATTTGGCAATATGTCACCCTTACCCATTCCATTTCATCCATTTCATCATCTTCATTGCTGAACAAAGTCTTTTTAGCTAAATAATTTCCCCATACTGAATAGCAAAATTATATGAAATAGATCAATGTGAGATACTTCTGAATATTTTGATGGGTCTGTAGAACTCTGTTGCCTCCCTGAACTTCATGCAGTCATAAGAATCTCTGCGTCAACAACTCAGTTGTAGATTGTGAAGAAAAAAATCTGAGGAAGAAAGTATCGCTCTATTTCAACAAATCATAAAGTGCTGGAGTAACTCACCAGCTCAAACAGCATCAGTTGAGGTGATGTTTCGTGTCATAAGTTCATGTTTATAAGTTCATAAGTGATATGAGCAGAATTAGGCCATTCTGCCATCATGACTATTCTGCCATTCAATCATGGCTGATCTATCTCTCCCTCCTAACCACATACTCCTGCCTTCTCCTCATAACCCCTGACACCCATACTAATCAAGAATCTATCTTCGTCTGCCTTAAAAATATCCATTGACGGCCTCCACAGCCTTTCCTGGCAATTAATTCCACAGGAAGTGTTGGGAACCTTCTTCAGACTGATTGTGGAGGGGGTGGGGCATTGAGGTAGTAGAGGGGAGCAAGCTGAAAACGAGATGTGGGAGTAGGACATGTTCTGGAAACTGATAGATGGATACTGGTGAGGATAGTTTGATTCGCAGATGGGTAGAGTAAGGCTAGAGATAAAAAGGAGGCAAAAGAGTGTCAAATAAGGAGAGAAGAGGAGTGAAATACAATGCCAGTGGGAAGGATATAGGTCAAAGGGGACGGGAGGGATGGTAGGGGAGAGGAGGGACAGGATAGTGGGAGTGCACTGGGATGGAGGAGGCACAGAAAAAAGAGAGGGGGTAAGAAGTATTACTTAGAATTGGAGAATTCAATGTTTAAACTGTTAGGATGTAAGCTACTGAAGAAAAATATGAAATGCTGCTTCTCCAATTTGTATGTGGCTTCACTCTCCATAATGGAGGAGGTCCAGGACAGAAAGGTCAGTATGAAATAGGAAGGGGAGTTAAAATGGTTAGCAAACAACAGGTCTAGCAAGCCTGAGTGGAACGAGCGCCTGGTCTACTCTTAGTTTCTCCATGTACTTTTCTATGTTGTTAAACATGTCTACAGACTTTTGTTTTTATCAGATAATCTTTACAAGATCAAAGGCAAATTAATTTTGCTAGTTACATTTCTGAAATTATTGAAGATTGAAGATAGGTGAATAAAATGTAAATGTTACAAAAGAGGAGACATTTACAATGTCAAGTACTCAAAGTATAACTGCTTATTGAATTAATTAAAATGATTAAAATATCCATGCCTTTTTGTAATATTTGGCAAAGCCAGAAGGTTGTGGAGACTTTGTCATCATCAGATTCACAATAGAGGTTGATAGGTTTCTGGATATTAGAGTAATCAAATATATATGAATGTAGTGTAGGAAAATATATTAAGCAGGACATGTTGTAACACTGTGAAAGGATGTGAAAGCCTTCACCTGTATTATTTTCTGTTATTCTTTGTTTACAATAATATATTCACTTACATGATATTGAAATCAGGCACCACAAATTGTATTGAAAAATATTTTGAATTTATGATTTAGACATGATTAAGAATAATGCAACATTCTCTGCAACAATTCCTCAGGGTCCTCAGGGAGGTGGCTCTAGAAATAGTGGACGCATTGGTGGTCATTTTCCAATGTTCATTAGATTCAGGATCAGTTCCTGTGGATTGGAGGATGGCCAATGTTATCCCACTTTTCAAGAAAGGAGCAAGAGAGAAAACGGGGAATTACAGACCAGTTAGCCTGATGGAAAAGATGCTGGAGTCAATTATTAAAGAGGTAATAATGGGGGCATTTGGATAGCAGTAAAAGGATTAGTCCAAGCCAGCATGGATTTATGAAAGTAAAATCATACTTGACTAATCTTCTGGAATTTTTTGAGGATGTGACAAGTAAAATGGATGAAGGGGAGCCAGTGGTTGTAGTGTATCTAGAATTTCAGAAAGCATTTGATAAGGTCCCTCATGGGAGACTTGTGACTAAAATTAGAGCACATGGTATTGGGGGTAGGGTGTTGACGTGGATAGAAAATTGGTTGGCAGACAGGAAGCAAAGAGTAGGAGTGAACAGGTCCTTTTCAGAATGGCAGGCAGTGGCGAGTGGAGTGCCGCAAGGCTCGGTGTTGGGGCCGCAACTGTTTACCATATATATTAATGATTTGGAAGAGGGAATTTAGAGCAACACTAGCAAGTTTGCGGATTAGACAAAACTGGGTGGCAGTGTGAACTAAGTAGAGGATGTTAGGAGGTTGCAGGGTGACGTGGACATGTTGAGTGAGTGGGCAGATGCGTGGCAGATAATATAGATAAATGTGAGGTTATCCACTTTGGTGGCAAAAACAAGGGGGCAGATTATTATCTCAATGTGGTTAGATTAGGTAAGGGGGAGGTACAGCGAGACCTGGGTGTCCTTGTACACCGATCACTGAAAGTTGGCGTGCAGGTACAGCAGGCAGTAAAGAAAACTAATGGAATGTTGGCCTTCATAACAAGAGGATTTCAGTATAGGAGTAGAGAGGTTCTTCTGCAGTTGTATAGGGCTCTGGTAAGACCACATCTGGAGTATTGTGTACAGTTTTGATCTCCTAATTTGAGGAACGATATCCTTGTGATTGAGGCAGTGCAGCGTAGTTTCACGAGATTAATCCCTGGAACGGCGGGACTGTCATACGAGCAAAGATTGAAAAGACTAGGCTTGTATTCACTGGAGTTTAGAAGGAGGAGTGGAGATCTTGTAGAAACATAAAATTATAAAAGGACTGGACAAGCTAGATGCAGGAAAAATGTTCCCAATGTTGAGCGAGTCCAGAACCAGGGGCCACAATCTTAGAATAAAGGGGAGGCCATTTAAGACTGAGGTGAGAAAAAAAATTTCACCCAGAGAGTTGTGAATTTGCGGAATTCCCTGCCACAGAGGGCAGTGAATGCCAGATCACTAGGATGGATTGAAGAGAGAGTAAGATAGAGCTCTAGTGGAATCAAGGGATATGGGGAGAAGGCAGGCACAGGTTATTGATTGGGTACGATCAGCCATGATCACAATGAATAGTGGTGCTAGCTTGAAGGGCCAAATGGCCTCTTCCTGCACCTATTTTCTATGTTTCTCTTTAATTTAGCCAATGCATATTTGCAGAAAATACTTGCCATCAAATGGCATTTTAAAATATCAATGAATGGTTCCATGTAATGAGTCTGTATCGCTGCTGCATTGTCTTTCTACCCCTTTCTGTTCACTGTAGTTTCTGTCACAAGATTGGTAACTTTTGGAAACTGCACAACAAAAAGTTGTCTCAAACAATATAATGACCTGAGATACAACAGAATGAGTAGTTTTTGTGTGAGTAGTTTTTGTGGGTGGATGACATTTTGTATTTCAAAGTTGGTATTTTTTTATTCACCCTGCATCTATCATTGAACACTTGAATCTTTCACAATAAGCAAGAATGGTACAGCACCGTGGCACAGCGGTAGAGCTGCTGTCTTACAGCAATGGAGACTATTTAGGTTTGATTCTCACTACAGGTGCTGTCTGTACAGACTTTGTACGTTCTCCCTGTGACCACGTGGGTTTTCTCAGGGTGCTCCCATTTCCTCCCACATGTTGGTAGGTTAAGTGGTTTCTGTAAGTTGTTCCCAGTGTGTAGGATAGAACAGGTGATCACTGGTCAATGCAGACTCAATGAGCCGAAGGGCCTGCTTCCATCCTATACCTCTAATGTTAACTAAACTAATCCTTGGATTTTATTCTTGGAACAGCCTCTCTGGCTCTGTGTTCCTACTCCTAAAAATGTGTGACAACTTATTCAATCTGTAAGGACCATTCCTTCAGCCAAGGTAGTAATTACCATGGGGGGAGGGAGGGGCACGACAGCCTGAACAAGAAATAGTCACGTCCTTGACAAAACACTGCTTTACTTTTCTTGACTGTTCTTTACCAAGGACGCAAACAAGGCTAGTTCTGCAAATTGAAGAACAAGAGGAATAGTTGAAACATGTCAAGATAGATTGTTTCCAAATGCCACCGTAGTTTGTTGTTTTGAGCTTGGAGGGATAAGATGAAAATAAAATGCAACAGAGGTAAGGCTCCACTCAAAGCAGCCATAATTAACTGTCTTCATGACGTTGCCTACATCATAGAACTATAGAGTCATAGTCATAGTCATACCACTTAGAAGCAGGTCCTTTGGCCCAACTTGCACATGCCAACCAAGACGCCCCATCTATATTATTCCCACCTACCCATATTTGACCCAAATCCCTGTACAACTTATCTATCTGTATACCTGTCAAAATGTATTTGAAATATTGTTGTTATACCTATCTCACTACCTCCTCTGGCAGGTTGTGGCATATAACCAACACTCTCTGTGTGAAAAAGTTGCTCTTCAGGTTCCTGTAAAATCAATCCCCTTTAAACCTATGAGTCTAGGTAAAAGATTGCGCATTCAGCCTATCAATTCCCCGTATGATCTTATACACCTCTATAAGATCACTGCTCATCACTCTGCACTCCAATTAATAAAAACCTAGCATGCTCAACATCTCCTTATAGCTCAGGCCCTCAAGACCTGGCAACATTCTTGTAAATCTTCTCTGCACTGAGATGCTGCCTGTCCTACTGTGTTACTCCAGCATTTTGTGCCTATCTTCTGTGTAAACCAGCATCTGCAGTTCTTCCTACACATTCTCTGCACTCTTTCCAGTTGAACAGCATTCTATAACAGGGTAACCAAAGCTGAACACAATACTCCAAATGCAGCCTCACCAGTGTCTTGTACAACTGTAATTTTACTTCGGAGTCACGTGAGTGACTACGTGAAGAACGTCGCCAGGACGCATGCGTGCCATAATATCGCTACACGCATTGCGAAACGTCAGGCGGGGTGGAACGACGTTCCCCCGCAGCGGCAGTTTTTAAAAAGCCGGAACCAGCAGGTAAGAGTTACTCTGCGGTCTTTTTGTGTGTTTCCTATACCAACTTACAGGTAGGAAGCATGGACAAGTCAAAGAAAGCAACAAGGGCTGCGACAAAGCTGGTGGGGGAGGACCGCGGAGTGGCGGGCAGCCAGCAGCGGCCAGCGGCACTTGAATCACCGATAATGGGATCAGCTGTGCCCGATGTCGCCTTCGCACCGGCCAGATCCACTCCGCGGCCGGGCGGTAAGGCAAGACAGAAAACTAACAAAGTCGTGGACTCAGATGAGTCCGACTTTGAGCAACAGCGGGCGGCCAGCGACCGTGAGCGCTGGAGCCGGATGGAGCGGTGTGTGGAGCATTTGCTCCAACGTGACAGGCTCCAGGAGATGGAGTCGAGTCACTGTGGGCTCTATGGAAAACCCACAGCAGCACCTCTTGTAGGGCTGCACAGTGTTTCTCCCTCATCAGAGGGGAGCACTGGGGGTCAGTACTGGGCTGATCCTGAAGAGGGGTTCGCAGAAAAAAAATCAAGTGTGCAGGGGATGCAGGAACGAGAAAATCTGCTGGACATGGTGTCCAACTTCATACAGCCAGACCAGACTGGCCAAAACCTGGAGCAAAAGCTTGCTGCCAGTATAGACTATATGTCTTTTAACCAGCTACAAGAACAGGCTGTATTGGACACCACGTCAAGACACCTGGCACCGGGTAACTGTATATCCCTGAATGTTCCAGTAGTCAATGCTTGTATATGGAAACATATTGGAATAGGAGTTAGAGGCATGGATGTCAAACTCCAAAAGGTATTAAAACTCCTAACAGCAGGGATAACAGCATTCACCCGCACAGTGGATGAGAAGCACATGTCCCAGGACCAACAGGATGCACAGGCATTGCTTTGCAACACTCAATATGAGATAAACAGCATCAGGAAGAATGCCATCCGACCCACTTTAAATCCGAAATTCGCGGGTCTGTGCAAACCTGGGAACATAAAACCACCAATACTACTATTTGGAGGTAACCTATCGAAGCAAGTCAAGGAGCTCGATGAGGAAGCAAAAACCCTGGGACTCATAAAAGGGACTTCATCAAAAACCCACTACAGCCACCGACAACACCCCTACGCACCCACCAGTAGAACTAGACCGACTGGTGAAAGCTCGAAGGTCCGGTACACCAAACATGAGTCTTTTTTAGGCCATGGCCTAGGCCGGCCTTCTTGGAAGATACGCGAACCTCCAACATCAACCAAACCACAAACACTGACACCACCGCCTCAACATCAACGAAGGATTTACAAAAAGAAGTAAACCTGCCACTGGTAACTATGGAGGTAGGTGGGTCTGGTTCCGTACAAAATACAGGGAGCGTGGAGGTGGGGGGGAGATTACACTCCTTTCTGGATGCATGGAGCATGTTAACTACCGATACTTATATTTTAAACAGTATCCAGGGATATACAATAGAATTTATACACGAGTATAGCCCTCCAGTTCAGCATATACCGAACCGAATGTTCGTACTTTCTGGTAAAGAGAAATCAGAAGCGCATGCTGAACTGGAGCGGCTTTACGCAAAAGGTGTAATTGAAAAATCCCAACACGAACCGCTAGAATTCGTGTCCAATATATTTACCATAAACAAAAAAGATGGTGGTTGTCGCATCATCATAGATCACACCAAATTGAATACATTTGTACAATATATTCATTTTAAAATGGGAACCTTTGTTACTGCTAAACAATTGATTTCCAAAGGTTACTTCATGGCTAGCATCGATTTAAAAGATGCTTACTATTCAGTGCCTATACGAGGTGACCACAGATGTTTCTTAAAATTCAACTGGATGGGACAGCAATGGCAGTGTAGAGCGCTGCCAAATGAGTTAACATCAGCCCCCAGAGTGTTCACAACAATTTTGAAACCAGCCCTAGCATTTCTACGGAAATGAAAACACATGGTCATGGCATATCTAGATGACATACTTATTGTGGGCAAAACTTTGGAATTGGCCAAACAAACTGTAACAGCCACAAAACAGTTATTTGAAAAACTGGGGTTTATTATCCATCCAGTTAAATCTAAATTAACGCCTTCCACTACAATGGACTATTTGGGGTTCACCATTGACTCAGTTCACATGTCGGTGACTTTGCCAAAGGGAAAGGCTATAGACTTAATAGAGGCTTGCAATAACCTCATTGACATCAGTAAACCATCCATCAGATTGGTAGCAAAAGTAATTGGCAAAATGGTGGCTGCCTTTCCAGCCACACAATTTGGACCTTTGCATTACCAAAATTTACAGAGAGCAAAAATACAAGCACTCAAAATTAATGCTGGTCATTTTGACAGACCAATTAAGCTACCATTCAAAGCTATAATGGAACTAAAATGGTGGATAGATAACATTTGGCTTTGTTTCAATCCAATCATTATCAGCAACCCTTCAATGGTGCTACAAACTGATGCCAGTGCACTTGGTTGGGGTGCCACCAATTCCATCTCCAGCTGTGGAGGTAGATGGACTGCTCAGGAGACATCATTATTACTCACACTGGGCATAAACTACCTGGAAATGTTGGGTGCATTCTATGGCCTAAAGTCATATTGTACTGGGTCATATCACCAGCATGTTAGACTACAGATTGACAATACCACCGTGGTAGCATATATCAACCACATGGGTGGAAACAAATCGACATCATGTGACAATCTGGCTAAATACAATTTGGCAGTGGTGTATCCAGAGAGATATTTGGATATCAGCTACTTACCTACCAGGTAAACTAAATTTAGTGGCAGACACCAGGTCACGCAAATTTAATGAAAACACCGAATGGATGTTGAATAAAAAAGTATTTGCTGATGTTACAGCACGATATGGAACACCAGGTATCGATCTATTCGCATCCAGGCTTAATCACCAGTTATCAAATTATGTTTCGTGGGAACCAGACCCTGGGGCAGCGGCGACAGATGCATTTTCGTGCATTGGGGGAAATTGTTTATTTATGCACCGAACAGTGAACATGATTTTGGCGGCCCAAAGACAGTCCACCAAAAAACAGTATCTGGTCTATATCAGGAAGTGGGAGATGTATTGTAACAAAAACAGCATCACCTACAGAGATATGAACATCCCGTCTGTTCTGGAATACCTGCCAGGCCTCCACTATGATGAGGGGCTCAGTTATAGTGCCATCAACTGTGCCAGAAGTGCCTTATCAACTTATCTATGGCAAGGAACAGAGCGTCACTCTGTTGGGACTCACCCACTGGTAACACAACTTATGAGGGGAATTTTTAATACCAATCCCCCAAGAACCAGGTACTCCCAAATATGGGATGTGAGTATTGTCCTGAAGATGCTCAGGAATTGGTCTCCAGCAACAGCTCTGTCCCTACATAGACTGACATTAAAAACAGTCATGCTAATGGCATTGGTCACGGCACAAAGGGTACAGTCATTACATAAATTAAGACTGGACAACATGACTTCTTCATCTGAAAATATTACGTTTCATATTTATGAATTAGTAAAGCAGAACAGACAGGGATCAGCAGGCCTCAATATAGAATTTAGGTCTTACCTAACAGATGATTGTCTCTGTATAGTAAGACATTTGTCGTTATACATGGAGAAAACGAAAATCATCAGAGGCAATGAGAAGGCACTTTTAGTCAGCCATAAGCAACCACACAAAAGAGTGACGGCCCAGACCATCTCAAGATGGCTGAAACAGGTTCTAACACAGGCTGGGGTGGATACTAATATTTTTAAATCTCATTCCACCAGGGCTGCAGCTACATCGGCAGCTATGCAGTTGGATGTACCAATGGACCAAATCCTCAAGGCAGCAGGATGGTCAGGGGAAAAAACATTCCAACTATTTTATCATAAACCAGTCATGAAACCTGGAACGTTTGCAGAAACAATTTTAAGTTCTGTAATTTAATTTACCTCATAAATAGGGGTTATAATTTGTGTTAATAAATTTCATGGATTTTAATGTCAGATTCATGTCTAAATTATGTTGACACAATTCCTCCTACAGTCATTAAGGCAGATGTGATGCATGGACTCGTTTCCACGGCATGAAATCACAGAGCTTTGAAATCTTCACGTAGTCACTCACGTGACTCCGAAGTAAAATAGTAAGATTAAACGAGTACTTACCAGTTCGAAGTTTGATCATTATTTTATGAGGAGTACGTTGAGGGAATACGTGCCCTCCGCTCCCACCCATGATCATATACTCAACTGGTATTTCTTTCTCTAATCTTACTATGTTTAAGTCATTACAGTTATCTGTGATTTCACACCGCTGCTTTGAAGAATGACACGCATGCGTCCTGGCGGGGTTCTTCACGTATTCCCTCAACGTACTCCTCATAAAATAATGATCAAACTTCGAACTGGTAAGTTCTCGTTTAATCTTACTATTAAACATTACACATTTTATACTCATTAGCTGACTGATGAAGGCCAATGTACTGAAAGTTTTTTTGAACATGTGATGCCACTTTCAAGGAACTATTATACCTGCACTCCTGGATGCCTCTGCTCCACAACACTCCCCAGGGACCTGAGAACAAGGTGCTATCCTGGTTAGACTTCCCAAAATGCAACCTCCCGCCCTATGTGCATTTAACTTAATTAACCATATCTCAGCCCACTTGGCCAACTGATAAAAATCCTGCTGACATTTAAGATAACTATCTTCGCTATACCACCCGGATTTCTGTCATCTGCAAATTTACTAATCATACCTTTATATTCTCATCCAAATTGTTGATCAAAACAATAACGGGCCCAGTACTGATCCTTTCAGCACATCACTAGTCACAAGCCTCCAGTACGAAAAACAACCTTTCACCAACACCCTCTGCTGCCTTCCATGAAATTAATTCCCTATTCAGTCAGCAAGCTCTCCCTGGATCCCATGCGATCTGACCTTCCAGAGCAACATACCATAGACAATAGATAATAGACAATAGGTGCAGGAGTAGGCCATTCGTCCCTTCGGCCCGCCATTCAATGTGATCATGGCTGATCATCCCCAATCCCGTTCCTGCCTTCTCCCTATATCCCCTGACTCCACTATCTTTAAGAGCCTTATCTACCTCTCTCTTGAAAGTATCCAGAGATCCGGCCTCCACCACCCTCTGAGGCAGATAATTCCACAGACTCATAACTCTCTGTGAGAAAAAGTGTTTCCTCGTGTCCGTTCTAAATGGCTTACTCCTTATTCTTCAATGCAGATCTTTATCAAATGCCTTGCTGAAGTCTATGTAGACAATGGCTTTATCTTCATCAACATTTCTTGGTTACTATATAAAAAAACCTCAATCAGAATCACGATCTCCCTTGTACACAATCATGCTGACTATCCCTAATCAGCCCGTCGATCAAAATACATAAATATATATTAACTTTCAGAAAACTGGTAATGTGGTAACTTGCCTACCACAGATGTTAGGCTCACTGGTATATAATTCCCAGATTTTTCCTTGCAGCCCATCTTAAATAGAGGCGCTACATTATCCATCTTTTCGTCTTCTGGCACCTCATCTGTGTTAAACAATGATTCATTTATCTCAGCCAGGGCACTTGCAATTTATTTTCTAGCTTCCAACAGTGTCCTCGGATAAATTTGATAAGGCCCGGAAGATTTATCCATCTTCATACGCCTTATGACATCCAGCAACTCCTTGACATGATGTTGGGGGAATCCAGAACCAGGGGCTACAGATTAAGAATTAGAGGGTAGGCCATTTAGAATGGAAATGAGGAAAAACCTTTTCACCCAGTGAGTTTTGAATGTCGAATTCTCTGCCCCAGAAGGCAGTGGAGGCCCATTCCCTGGATGCTTTCAAGAGCTCTTAAAGATAGTGGAGTCAGGGGATATGGCAAGAAGGCAGGAACGGCGTACTGATTGTGGAGGATCAGCCAAGATCACATTGAATGATGGTGCTGGCTCGAAGGGCCAAATGGCCTACTCCTGAATCTATTGTCTATTGCCTATTGTCTATTGTCAACCTTCTAAACTCCAGCGTGTAGAGGCCTAGTGCTGTGAAATTCTCATCATATGCTAACCCACTTATTCCTGGAATCATCTTGAACGTGAGGTCTACTATATACATAGATTTCATCAATGAAGGTGCCAGCAAAAATGAGAAGGCTGCTGAATCTGCTGCATTCCCACAGGTATTTGGTTACAGAGAGCGTAGAAGATAGAACAAGCCCTTCAGTCTGGATGCATTCAAAAGAGAGTTAGATAGAGCTCTTCGGGTGATCGGTACGGATTGTGGATGATTAGCCATGATTATATTGAATGGTGGTGCTGGCTCGAAGGGCCGAATGGCCTACTGCTGCACGTATTGTCTATTTTCTATTGACCGTAATATGGGCTGTCCTCGACATCTCCATTAACTCTCCCAAAATCCCCAGTCTTCACGACTTTCTCCATGGGAAAAACAGAGGAGAAATATTCATTGAGGACTTTGCCCATCTCCTGCGGCTCCACACAGAGATAGCCACTTTGTTTTCTGAGGAGCCCTATTCTCTCTCTAGTTACCCTCTTTCATTTAATGTACTTAATGTGCTTCTTCCTTTCATGGAGGAAAAGTCAACATGGAAAGTACCAATCAGTACATTATCCTTAAACTACGTGAAGGAGTCTTGCAGCAAAATTAGCCTGCTGCGTACATCCATGGCATATATCTCCGTCAGGAAACAATTCTTTTAGCAGAATAAGTAAACATTTGGACTGCTTTCTTCTTTTGGTTTTCTGATTCCATTGATCAAAATATAGATTTTTCAGTCCTTACCAATAAAGCATGAGCTTACTGCTACCTAGTGGGCTATGGGCACAAAGGAATTTGAGCTTGTGGTGAACTTAGTTGGTTTAGACAGAAGAGGGGTGCCAATGCTCAATCAGCAGTTGTCAACTCTCCTCAGAAACCTGCAAAGGAAGTGAGTCCTGAGGCACATGATCAAAATGTCTCAGTAAGAGATACCTGTTCTACAAACCCTGGTGTGTGTATGGGGAACACACATCTTCTGTTATGCCTTACACTGACATGTGCTATTTCAGCCTTAGACATGTCTTTATCCTCTTTGTTATCCCTGTAAATAAATTGTAGATTGCTGATACAAATTCCCTATGCGTTGCCATATTTTGAGTAGAACAGCACAAAAATAGAATCAAAAGACCTTATGAAATCTTCAAGGCGCCAAAGAGATTGATATACAGGACACCCAACATCAGTCTTCAGCCAAAATCATTTTCAAGCAATATCCACGTCAGATATATTTTCCTGGGCTTGCCACGATAATGACAAAACATTGTTAAGATTTGGATCGGAAGCGTAGCTCAGCCCAATGTTCTCCAGACCAATTTAATCCTAATCAAATAGGTTGAACTAAGTTCCTTATAAACTTAGAAAGGGGTTGTGTGTGTCTGTCTGTTTGTGTAAGTGTGTCATCTATGTGTATTGTGTGTGTGTGGCTTTGTGTGTGTCTGTCTGTGCGTGTGTGTGCATATCTGTTTGCACTTGTCTGTCAGTGTGTGTGTTTGTGTGTCTGTTTGTTTGTGTGTCTGCCTGTGTGTATGTGTGTCTTTTTGTGCATGTCTGTGCATGTGTTTCTGCGTATATCTGTGTGTGTGTGCATGGGTGTGTACATGTGCCTCATCACCACCCTTTTTTGTTTGCCACCTTGGATCTGCCTCAAAATGTCAGCTACTTGTTTGGCAAATCAACCCTAATTATTTTGATTCTTCATCAAGACTCTGAGAACAGAATCTTTATTAAAAATAAATACGTCAATATGGTGTGGTGTATTCAGAATTCCCCTGTTCACTTAATTACAGGTATTCACAAATACAATGAGAATCTTTAATTTGTAAAAAGCCTTTAAAAGCAAAAAGATACATTATTTTTGAGAAAATGATAATACCATTAATTGTGGTTATATTATCAATGCACGGTCACCAATGGAAATCTTGTGATTCCATATTCAGTTTTGATCAGTACAAAGAGTGCAGTTAGCAGCAATACTGATTCTGAATGTAAGGCATTAAGCTCTGAGGAGGGATTGGAGGATCTTATGATTCACCGTACCAAAAGAAAATGGCTTAGAGGTGATTTCCAAAGGATTTTCAAAGAAGTGCATAAAATATAAATGATGTGGGGAAAGTAAGTCCAAATTGTAACTTCAAAATAAATGAGAGAAGTAGGGCTAGAGGACATAAATGGAAATTAGTGAAAAATAAATGTAAAATATCTCAGTGAGTGTGGTGAGTGTTTCGTGTACGGTGGTAGGGTTCTGGAGAAAATACTGAAATAGTTTTATGGCATCTTTGATGCAGCGAGGGGAGGAGCTTTCATGGGCTTTGACTGTTCACATCAGTCAGGAAGTTGCATGTTTAAAGGGTTAAGGCATCTGTGGCATTTTAATTTCCTTGCTGCTAACCCTCACTCGCTGAAACAATGCTTCAATATTTCTTCATTGTCATGTACGCATGGCAGAGTAACATTATTTTTGCATAGCTCACACATGCACGAGTCACCATATTTTTGCGCCATTTACAAAAGTCCAATTAATCCAGAAACATGGGCAGGGCAATCCTGAGATCTCAGGTCAAATCCTGCACGGAAATTGTGGAAGTTAAATTCACTTAATATCCTGTCAGTAAATTAAGCATTGATCCACAAAACGACTGGATTATTGTGCAAACCCATTTTATTTAGTAATGTCCCACAGGCAGGATAGTTTTTGAGAAGAAACAATTCTTGAAACTGGAGGTCATGGTTTTCAAACTCCTATACCTTCTTCCCGATGATAGGAGTGAAATGAGAGAGTGTCTAAGGTTGTGACGGTCCTTGATGATGTTGCTACCTTTTTGAGCCAGCGCTTCCTTTGGATACCTTTGATGCTGGGTAGATCAGTACCCGTATTGGACCAGGCAGTGTCACCACTTTTGATAATCCTTGTTCTTGGGCGTTCAAGTTGCTGAACCAGGTCGAGAAACAACCAGTCAATATGCACCTACCGTGCACCTGTAGTTCAAGTGAGTATTTGTCAAGAATGAGGAGACACTGAGGCTACCAAAGGGCAAAGCCAGCGAGAATCAATCACACAACAATGGTTTTGTGGTTAAAATGGCACATTCTTCTTGTTATGTTTGTTCGATCTTCAGGTGCAAATGTAACTTAGAGTTACTTATTATATAGATTGATTAATTTCACCCCAAACATCATGCTTAAAGAGTTCTGATGGTTTATATTTCCTTCAGTGGAAGCAGTGAGGAAGCTTTTATGCTTGAACATTTTTTTTTTGAGTTTTTCTCTTTAGGTTTTCTATGACATGCTCCCTATGGATCAGAATAAAATGTTTTTTTTAAACCAAATGCTTTTATGACATGCAATCCTCTTAACTGCAGAAAACTACTAATCCACATGCAATGCTAAACCTGATTTTAGTGCGTTAGCGAAAGAGTTAAAAAAACATCGCCCTTGGGATCAGATGTAATTAAAGTGAGCAAGCAGCTGAGTCTGTAATAGTGAACGTGCCAATGTGAGTTTTTTCCTGCTTAGCTGGGATTTGCAGAGGTTTTTGTTTGAAGTGTGATATGGGGAATGGGACAAGATTTTGTGCAGAATTAAAGCATAGGTTAAAATAAAGATGTATTTATTGGAATGAATTACAAAACTTTAATTCAGAAACACTGCCTATCCCCCCAGTTGTAGTTACAATGAAAATACTAGTTTAACATTGGTGCAAGGATCGTAATGGTTTTTTTTTTTTTGAGTTTGAAGAAGGGTTTCGGCCCGATACGTTGCCTATTTCCTTCGCTCCATAAATGCTGCCTCACCTGCTGAGTTTCTCCAGCATTTTTGTCAACCAACTAATGGCTTTGTTGGTTTTTCATCTGTACATTTTTGAACGTATGAACCTCCTTGGTCAAATAAACATGAATTCACAATCGCATCACTACCATGTTGAATCATTCGATACCAAACTAATGAACTAGAGATACTTAAAGAATATTTCACTGTCTTTTTTTTCCTTCACTGTTAATCCGCCTGAGCTCAGAGTATTGAACAAAGACAAAATACTCCACAGTTCATTACAGTTCAAGCACTGCACTGCCATCAAGGATTCTGGTGCTCTGCAGTGCAGATGTATGTCAAGTAGACGGACCATAAAAGTGAGTAGCATTGTCATTATGCAATCAGCCAGAGTCCGCAGAGCATAGACCATTTGTGACATTTTTGTCCCAATATTAGCAGCTGTATCTGCCTGATAAGGCATTATTTCCCGCAAATATCTTTTGTCTTAATAGGAATGTTTGATTGTTCAGTTTAGAGCAAAACATTCGATGGGAATGAATGATTAAATACAGTTTAGCACCAAGTAAAATGTAACTAAGTTGCAAACTAGAGTGCTTCATTTCTCAGCATTTTAATGGGATTTTACAGATTGTTTGAAAATAGATGCCAATTATTTGTCTTTCCTCCAGTACCTTATCTTAGCCTAAAGGCTATGATATAGTGTAGAAGCAAGGAACTGTGGATGCTAGCTTACCAAAGAAAGACATGTTAGAGTAACTCGGTGGATTAGGCAGCATCCCTGGAGAAAATTGACAGGGGACATTTCAGGTGGGACTTTGGGTAGGAGTCTGAAGAAGGGTTCCAACTTGAAACATCACCAAATCATGTTCTCCAGGGATGCTGCCTGACCTGCTGGGTTCCTCCAGCATTTTGTGCTTAGGCTTAGAAATACATAGAAACATAGAAAAATAGGTGCATGAGTAGACACTTCGGCCCTTCGAGCCAGCACCGCCATTCAATATGATCATGGCTGATCATCTAAAATCAGTATCCTGTTCCTGCTTTTTCCGCATATCCCTTGATTCCTTTAGCTCCAAGAGCTAAATCGAACTCTCTCTTGAACACATCCAGTGAATTGGCCTTCGCTGCCTTCTGTGGCAGAGAATTCCACAGATTCACAACGTTCTGGGTGAAGAAATTTTCCCTCATCTGTCCTAAATGGCCTACCCCATATTCTTAAATTGTAATTCCTGGTTCTGGACTCCCCCAAAATCAAGAATATTTTTCCTGCATCTAGCCTGTCCAATTCTTTAAGAATTTTATATGTATTTATAAGATCCCCTCTCTTCCTAAATTCCAGTAAATACAAGCCCAGTCGACCCATTCTTTCATCATATGTCAGTCTCACCATCCTGGGAATTAACCTGGTGAACCTTATGCTGCATTCCCTCCATAGCAATGATGTTCTTTCTCAAATTAGGAGACCAAAATTACACACAATTCCCCAGGTGCGGTCTCACCAGGGCCCTGTGTAACTGCAGTAGGACCTCCTTGCCCCTAAACTGAAATTGTCTCACAATGAAGGCCAACATGTCATTAGCTTTCTTCACTGCCTGCTTACTTCCAGTGACTGGTGTACAAGCACACCCAGGTCTCTTTGCACCTCCCCTTTTCTTAAGCTGACACCATTCAGATAATAATCTGCGTTCCTGTTCTTGCCACCAAAGTGGATAACCACACATTTATCCACATTATATTGCATCTGCCATGCATCTGCCCACTCACCCAACCTATCCAAGTCACCCTGCAATCTCATAGCATCCTCCTCACAGCTAACACTGCCACCCAGCTTTGTGTCATCCACAAACTTGGAGATGTAACATTTAATTCCCTCATCTAAATCATTAATATATATTGTAAATAACTGGGGTCCCAGCACCGAGCCTTGCGACACCCCACTGGTCACTGCCTGCCATTCTGAAAAGGACCAGTTAATTCCTACTCCTTGCTTCCTGTCTGCCAACCAGTTCTCTATCCATGTCAATACCCTACCCCCAATACAATGTGCTCTAATTTTGCACACTAATCTCTTGTGTGGAGCCTTATCAAAGGCTTTTTGAAAGTCCAGATACATCTTATGTTAGTCACAATCATTTGGAAAATATCTTATCAAACTTCACACGATTTGCTCTTAGCACCCACATATGCCCCATGCCCCATATATCCAACAGTCAACCATGAAATTCTGGCTCATTTTCTGTTTCCTATTCTTGAGATACTAAAGTAAATCGTAAAGCAGCACCAATTGTCTCTTTAACTGAGATGGATAATGATTGTGCAGACTAGGTACTACATCTGTTTCAATGACTGTTGCTCAATCACACGGAGCTTTTATAAAATGGATGATTACTTTTATACATCAACAAATTTTGTGCTGAACCATAAATAAAATGAAGATGATATTTCTGGCAAGAAGTTCCTAAAATGGCTTTCATTGAAAAATGAAAGATTTTTTATTTTAGGGTTAACAAAAATATGTCTAGAATTTGCATTGTACCTATCTTGGTGAATGAAACATTGCGTATAATATTAGTACCAAATTGATCCTTCCTAAAAGATCAAGAAAATGGTTATCAAGAGAATATAGACATAGAAACACTACTATCAGAGTTTCTACCTGAAAGGATAAGGAGAATTATGAGTCCTGGCAAAAAATAGTATTGTTATAACAGTGACTTTCCTTGCAACAGATAAACAGCAGCCCTGCGTAGCCAACCACAGTGCGGACTCCATCATCAAGTTCGCTGACGACACCACTATTGTGGGGTGTATCACTGATGGGGATGAGTCAGAATATAGAAGGGAGATCGAGCAACTGTCCATATGGTACCAGCGCAATAACCTGGCCCTCAACACCAGCAAAACCAAGAAACTGATTGTGGACTTTGGAAGGAGTAGGAGGGGGACCCACAGCCCCATTTATATCAACGGGTCGATGGTTGAATGTGTCAAGAACTTTAAATTCCTGGGCTTGCACATCTCTGAAGATCTTTCCTGGTCCGAGAACACTAAAGCAATTATCAAAAAAGCTCATCAGCGCCTCTACTTCCTGAGAAGATTACGGAGAGTCGGTTTGTCAAGGAAGACTCTCTCTAACTTCTACAGGTGCACAGTAGAGAGCATGCTGACCGGTTGCATCATGGCTTGGTTCGGCAATTTGAGCGCCCTGGAGAGTAAAAGACTACAAAAAGTAGTAAACACTGCCCAGTCCATTATCGGCTCTGACCTTCCTTCCATCGAGGGGATTTATCGCAGTCGCTGCCTCAAAAAGGCTGACAGTATCATCAAAGACCCACACCATCCTGGCCACACACTCATCTCCCTGCTACCTTCAGGTAGAAGGTACAGGAGCCTGAAGACTGCAACAACCAGGTTCAGGAATAGCTACTTCCCCACAGCCATCAGGCTATTAAACCTGGCTCAGACAAAACTCTGATTATTAATAACCACTTTCTGCTATTTGCACTTTATCAGTTTATTTATTCATGTGTGTATATATTTATATCATGGTATATGGACACATTTATCTGTTTTGTAGTAAATGCCTACTATTTTCTGTGTGCTTAAGCAAAGCATTATTTCATTGTCCTATACAGGGACACATGACAATAAACTCACTTGAACTTGAACTTGAACTTGAACTTAAATGCGCAACTCTCATTGAACCAGATGCTGGAAGCAAACAGACTGTTATGTGTCTGTTACATGTAAAGACCCATTGTCCTGGTGGCAGCACTGGGTCAGTGTTGTAGGGGTTGGCCTGGCCTGGCGATGCTGTCAGTGTCCTCGCCACTGGTCTGCCTCTCCATAATGCTGGAGGCCATGTCTGATCCGCTCGCTCGGCCTCAGTGGAGACTCCAGTGATGCCTGATCCACATGATCCCCTGGATTGTGCAGGGCATCCAGCAGCCCACTTCAACGACACCTCCACCCATGGACACACTGTCCCCTCGCCTCCCACAGCTACCACGCAGCCTCCATGCCCCGGGCACCTCACATGGCCAACCATTGAACCCCCAGAGAGCCTCCAAGGGCACTGGAGGTGAGCCCACAGCTCGCTCATTTCTGAAGTCATATGCAATTTTAAATGTTACAATTATGTTTCAAATGCAGATTATTACATATAAATCAGATCTCATTTTGCATTCGCATTAGCACCATGTGATCCAGAATTGATGCAACGAGGAGTAAATCATGTTAGCAATTATTTCCAGGTGAAACTACGGCAGTTGCAAAAATGGACCAGGTAACACTGATCACAATCCACATCAATATTTGGTTTAGTTTAGTTTAGTTTAGTGTCGCGTGGATTCACTGAACCGTTGTGCCTGTCTATAATTGTGCTTATCTATAGTATAATTTTATTGGATCGTATGCCAAAGAAAGAATTTCACTGTACCTAGGAACGTGACAAAGTGCCATTGAATCATTAAATCATTGATTGATCTCAACACCAATGTAGCACAATGTAATAGAACAGACATGAAGTTGACAAGGGAATGGTGTAAAAATCACCCAGCTTGTTTGTATCACATGTTGCAGAGGATGCCTGTCTTCCCTAATGATCTCAGGCTGAAAACACATTCCAGTGTTTGCTTTGTTGTGGTGGTGATGTCTCAGCACTCATTTGTACAACAGGAGCTTAACTGGCTGTGTGAAGTGTATGTCTAGGTATGTAATATGACTGTACCAGCTGGCCTGGTGACAGAATGATTAGTTGACTATTTAATTGTTGTCAATTACTTTGTTAATTAATTAATTCATTAAAGCTTATTCATGGCATTACTTTAGCAATTAGCACCTTTTTCAGGTAGACAAAATGTGGAATGTAAAGTGGCAGAGCTCCTACTGTGCAGCAGATGATAAGGTCAAAAAGTTCAACATTTTACCTCATGCACTAATTTTAGAAAACACCAAAACTTGATTTACAAATTCTCATAGGTACCTAGTTTGGCTAAGATCTGCTGTCACATACGAGTCTGTGAAATAACTTTCAAATTTTTAATGAGTCTTTATTAATTTCTCTTTGCCTTTCGAATTATTTCTTGAATTTCTTTTTTTTAGACCATTCTATTTTTCTCTCTTTAATTGTTGATGGTATTAGTAGGAACTATTTTGCTAGTTGTATTTATTTTTTAATTCATCCATGGTGTTTCATTCCTGACTTGTTTTTTTAAATCTTGCACGTTAATGAGACATGGTTCTGGTACATTCTATTGCATCTAATACTAATATAGTGAGAGCAATGCATAACACAAATTATTCACCTCAATGTTGTGTCAGGGATGCTATAATGAGCAAAATTGAAAAATAAAGTGTAAAATCGACAATTTGATTAGTTGCAGAAATTTTCAGCACAGATCAAGGTCAATTGATCCATCATTTCTATGCCACCAAAAGTTTTGTCCAGATTAACTCCTGTTCCCAGCCATTAGCCATCCTCTGGAAGGTTATGGATTCTCAAGACAAGGTATTCCAGATCATCATCAAACTTTGAGAGAACCTATTTCTTCTCAGTGGCCCTCTAAACATCAATATCCCCCTATACAGTATGTCGTAAGAAGCAAGATAGATAGATAGATAGATAGATAGATAGATAGATAGATAGATAGATAGATAGATAGATAGATAGATAGATAGATAGATAGATAGATAGATAGATAGATAGATAGATAGATAGATAGATAGATAGATAGATAGCCTTTATTGTCATTCAGACCGAAGTCTGAACGAAATTGCAGCAGTCATACATATAATACAATAAAAACAACAATAAACACATATTAACATCCACCACAGTGAGTCCACCCCACATCTCCTCACTGTGATGGAGGCAAAAGTATTTTGAGAATGAGAACTGATTGTTACTGATGAGTCTGAAGAAGGGTCTCGACTCGAAACGTCACCCATTCCTTCTCTCCAGAGAGGCTGCCTGTCTTGCTGGGTTAAGGGGTTGTCCAACTTGGGCGACCTAATTGCCGAGTTTAGAAGAATTTAAAAAAATGACATGTGGAAGGCGTCCTTCGACCTCCTTCGACTATGTTGAAGATTAGCTTTGACGAGCTACGACTAGCTACGACTAACTTCAGGAAAAATTGGACACCGAATAGTGGAAAGTGAAAACGCCCTCCTTCAATCTACTTCGACCTCCCTTCGACTATGATGGACTATCTACGACTACCTTTGATTACCTTCGACTACCCTCGATTACCTATGACTAACATGCCGACCTACTATGACCTACTATGACCTACTTTGACTAAACCTATGAGTAAAAAAAGTATGAATTTTTTCCATGGCGACCTATTTTTACTCGCAGGCATTTTTTAACACATTGAAAAAAACAAGGGCAAACTCACCAGAACTCGCAGATTAGGTCGCCCAAGTAAAGTCTCTTTACTCTAGCATTTTGTGTCTATCTTCGATTTAAACCAGCATCTGCAGTTCTTTCCTACACAGTACTGATTGTTTGTTCAATGATTGATCAAAGTAGAGTTGCTGCCTCATTGACCTGAGATCCTGGTTCAAACCTGACCTTGGGTGCAGTCTGTGTGGAGTTTGCACATTGATCCTTTGAGCATCTGGGTTTCCTCTGGGTGGTCCAATTTCCTCCCACATGCCAAAGATGTGCTGGAGAGTAGCTGCTAGTGTCACTCTAGTGTTTTGATGAGTGGTAAAATCTGGGATGTGTTGATGAGAATTTGGGGAGAATAAAAATAGGATTAGTTTAGTTTAGCATAAAGATACATCTAGACACAAGCCCTTCAGCCCACCGAGTCCACACTATCAATCACTCATACACTAGTTCTATGTTATCCTAATTTTGCATCTTGCAAACTAGGGCCAATTTACAGAAGCCAATTAATCCTCAAACCTGGACGTCTTTGGGGTGTAGGAGGAAATCAGAGCACCCACAGAAAACTCATGCGTTTACAGAGAGAACATACAATGCACAGTCAGCATCCATAGTCATGGTCAAACCAGGATCTCTGGCACTGTGAGGCAGCAGCTATTATGCTGCGCCACTGTGCTGCCTTATGCCCCTGTCCCACTTAGGAAACCTGAACGGAAATCTGTGGAGACTTTGCGCCCCACCCAAGGTTTCCGTGCGGTTCCCGGAGGTTTTTGTCAGTTTCCCTACCTGCTTCCACTACCTGCAACCTCCGGCAACCACCTGCAACCTCCGGGACCGCACGGAAACCTTGGGAGAGGCGCAAAGTCTCCAGAGGTTTCCGTTCTGGTTTCCTAAGTGGGACAGGGGCATTATATAGAATTAATGTAGGGTTAGTCCAAATGGTGGATGATACTGCGTGCGATCTTCGTGGGCCAAAGGGCCTGTTTTCATGCTGTATCTCTTTATGATTCTATGAATGCATCTAGACTTTGGGCTGTGTCCTCCATAAAATTGACAGCTTTGGTATTTTATCTATTTCTATCCTCACACCTTCACCATTCATCTTGACGTTTACATGCACCATGATTTTTGGTAGTGTTCTCACTGTAAAGAATTTTATCAGTATCCATTTCAGCAGCTTTTCGAATAAACATATGATCCTCTGTGTGTTCATTTCCTTTATTCTGCAACATGTACATTATTAGCATTTTAGTTAAAGAAGGCTTAAGCTGCTTCCAAGCCAAAATATTTGTACCCTTTATTCCTTTAATAGTTTTGTAAGACATTTACAATGGTAAGTTCAGGATAATATCATTTAGTTAACGCTTGAGGACTAACATTATTTTACCTCTTTTTATAATGTAATAATACTGTCGGAAAGAAATTAAGCCATGCAATTGGATGAAAACCAAAATCATCTCTATTAATCAGCCTAATGAACAGAAATTATCATTTTGACCTTTGTCACTGACTTTGATGCTATTTTGCTGGCAGCCAAAAAGATTTAAACGAGGAAGAAAACATCAAGACAAGGAAATCAAGAGGGCAGAAATTAACCTTCTTACATGCAGTCAAGAAGCAGAAAACACCAATTCTTTACACCTCAGAACTTGCCTGCAAACATTTAATGTAACAACATGGAACTGAAGTTGTTGGTTTACAAAAAAAGACAAAGTGATGGAGTAACTCAGTGGTCAGACAGCATCTATGGATGAAAGGAATGGGTGACGTTTCGGGTCAAGACTCTTTTTCAAGCTGAGAGTCAGGGGAAAGGGAAAGGAAAGAATCAGATAGTGATGTAGAGAGATACTAGACTAAGTGGGACCCGTTGGGTCCCATGTTCACACGGGAGGGCTGGTCCCCCGACGCAATATTCCACCTCTACACCAATTCCAATATTGGTGGCCAGTGGGGGGGCTTTCTGAAGTGCTGGTATGGGTTCTTGGGGTGGCAGGTCATTACCTCAAGCCTGATCTGCTGGCAGCTCACTCACGGCTGGTGGGCTGGCAGTTGACTCATGACTATTCCTTGAAATTCCATTTCAAGCAGGGTGCAAGGCCACCAAATTCAAATCCATGTTCCTACCATTTCAAACAGGGTGCAAGGCCACCAAATTCAAGTGCAGTTTGTTACCACTATGAGCAGGGTGCAAGGCCACCGAATTCAAGTGCAGTTTCCTACCACTTCAAGCAGGGTGCAAGGCCACCGAATTCAAGTGCAGTTTCCAACCACTTCAAGCAGGGTGCAAGGCCACCAAATTCAAGTGCAGTTTCATACCACTTCAAGCTGGATCCAAGGCCACCAAATTCACGTGCAGTTTCATACCACTTTCAGCAGGGTGCAAGGCCACCAAATTCAGTACAGTTTCATACCACTTCAAGCAGGATGCTAGGCCGCCAAATTCAAGGGCAGTTTCATTCCACTTCAAGCAGTGTGCAAGGCCACCAAATTCAAATGCAGATTCATACCATTTCATGCAGGGTGAAACCACCATAAAACCACACAAAACACCAGACTCACAGTTCAGTAGACATTTAGTGTGTTCAGTTAAATCACTGCTCAGACAGAGTCGTGACCTCTCCCTCCCCCATCATGCAGAGACTGAGCCACAGCCACACCTTCGGATTTAAAAACCCCTCCCACTGGCAAAGGTGTGGCTTTCATGGCGTGATTGACAGGAGAGAGATTCTCAACATTTTTTAAACACTAATAACACTTTTATTTTTCATTGATGGGAATAATTCTCTGCACCTGCTCAGCGGAGGGGGCACTAAGTAAGATGGCCTAAAATCACAGCCGTAAGTGGTAGCGTTTTATCTAAAATCAATATAAAGTGCAAACAAGAAGTACTGTAAGTGCATTTGCAGTAGTGCCTTTTAACTTCAAGCCATAGCACCCAAACCACCATTTGCAGTAAGTAGTGCCTTTCAACTTCAAGCCAAAGCACCCAAGCCACCATTTGCAGTAAGTAGTGCCTTTCAACTTCAAGCCAAAGCATGGAAGCCACCATTTGCAGTAAGTAGTGCCTCAACTTCAAGCCAAAGCAACCAAGCCACCATTTGCAGTAAATAGTGCCTTTCAACTTCAAGCCAAACACCCAAGCCACCATCTGTAGTAAGTAGTGCCTTTCAACTTCAAGCCAAAGCACCCATGCCACCATTTGCAGTAAGTAGTGCCTTTCAACTTCAAGCCGAAGCACCCACGCCACCATTTGCAGTAAGTAGTGCCTTTCAACTTCAAGCCAAAGCACCCAAGCCACCATTTGCATTAAGTGCCTTTCGACTTCAAGCCAAAACACCCAAACTACCATTTGCAGTAAGTAGTGCCTTTCAACTTAAAGCCGAAGCACCCAAGCCACCATTTGCAGTAAGTAGTGCCTTTTAACTTCAAGCCAAAGCACCAAGCAACCAATTGCAGTAAATAGTGCCTTTCAACTTCAAGCCAAACACCCAAGCCACCATCTGTAGTAAGTAGTGCCTTTCAACTTCAAGCCAAAGCACCCATGCCACCATTTGCAGTAAGTAGTGCCTTTCAACTTCAAGCCAAAGCACCCAATCAACCATTTGCAGGCAGTGCCTTTTTACTTCAAACAAACCATATTTTCATTTTCAAACCACATTAAGGGGACTCACAGTTGTGTAGACATTTGTTCAGTGTTCTTCGGAGCTCAGAGAGACGTTACCCTTGGCCTCATCCATCTTGCAGAGACTGAGTGAGGCACACCACTTCCTGGTTTTATAGTCGCTCCCCCTCCCTCCAGCCAAAGCCAAAGCCAAAGCACCCAAGCCACCATTCCCAGTAAGTAGTGCCTTTCAACTTCAAGCCAAAGCACACAAGCCACCATTTGCAGTAAGTAGTGCCTTTCAACTTCAAGCCAAAGCACACAAGCCACCATTTGCAGTAAGTAGTGCCTTTCAACCTCCTGCCACCATTTGCAGTAAGTGGTGCCTTTCAACTTCATGCCAAAGCACCCAAGCCACCATTTGCATTAAGTGCCTTTCAACTTCAAGCCAAAGCACCCAAGCCACCATTTGCAGTAAGTAGTGCCTTTCAACTTGAAACCAAAGCACCCAAGCCACCATTTGCAGTAAGTAGTGCCTTTCAACTTTGAGCCAAAGCACCCAAGCCACCATTTGCAGTAAGTAGTGCCTTTCAACTTCAAGCCAAAGCTCCCAAGCCACCATTTGCAGTAAGTAGTGTATTTCAACTTCAAGTCAAAGCACCCAAACAACCATTTGCCGGCAGTTCCTTTTTACTTCAAACAAACCATATTTTCATTTTCCAACCACATTAAGGGGACTCACAGTTGTGTAGACATTTGTTCAGTGTTATTCAGAGCTCAGAGAGAAATTACCCTTGGCTTCATCCATCTTGCAGAGAATGAGTGAGGCACACCACTTCCTGGTTTTATAGTCCCTCCCCCTCCCTCCTGCAGGGGCAACAGGGAGAATGGTGAATTTTTAAAAAACATTAATATGTCTCTGATTTTTTCATTGATGGAAAAAATCCTCCACACCCGTAAGGCGGAGGTGGGCTCTAAGCGAGGTGGCCAAAAATGACGACCGTAGGTGCGGCGTTCTGTTGGAAATCGCAGCACAGTGGGCCAAAAGCGGTCAAGATCAGAGTTTTAGTAATATAGATAGAACAAATGAATAAAATATATGCAAAAAAGTAACGATGATAAAGGAAACAGGCCATTGTTAGCAGTGGGATAGGTGAAAATGTGTTACAGACAATGTGAACATGGAGAATCTCTGGAGAACATAAATAGGTGACTTTTTGAGTCGGGACCGTTCTTCAGTCTTGGGAATATTAGAGATGGGAGAAGGGGACGTCACTGCGAGGTGAGGGCTCCTTAATAGAGAAAAAGGACTGGAGGCAGATATATGAATAGGATAGGTTTAGACAGCAATGGGCCACATGCAAGCCCTATATGCTAACTGTGTGTGAATGTGTGTGAATGTGTGTGAGTGATTGGTGGTGGTTGGTGGGGCCGTAGGCGCAGAATGGCAGCCACGCTTCCGTCAGTCTGCCCCAGGGCAGCTGTGGCTACAGAAGTAGCTTACCACCACCGAGTGTGACTGAGGAGTGAATTAATAATGCGATGTAAAGCGCCTTGAGTATTAGAAAGGCGCTATATAAATCCCATCCATTATTATTATTATTATTGGTCAGTTTACATCAGCTTGGATATAGATGTGGGAGCCATGATCAATAAGTTAGTCGATGACACAAAGATTGCGGAATCACCGACAGTGTGAAAGGTAGTATTAGGCTTCAGAGCATTGGTGTGTTGGTGAAATGAGCTGACAAATGGGAGGAGGAGCTTAATCCAGACAATTATGAGTTGATGCACTTTGACAGTACTAATAAGGCAAAACCATACACCATGAATGGTAGGACTTTGGAAGTACTGATGGACAGAGGGACCTTGGAGTACAAGTCCATAGATCCTTGAAGATGGCAACACAAATAGATAGTGTGGTTAGGAAGGCAATGGGATACCTTCAGTAAGCAAGGTATCAAATAGAGGGGAGTATGGAGGTAATGCTCTAGTCTTGTATAACTTTAGTCAGAACTTAACTAGTGGGCTGTGTAACATTATGATTGTTATGCTCTAAGAATGGTGTTGCTTGGGATAGAGCAGGTCAGTTATGCAGAAAGTCTGGTAAAGCTAAGCCTAGAAGAGAACAAGGAACTTGATTGAGATAGGTCAAATTATGAGTAGTATGGATAGGGTATACTGCCAGGAACTTTTCCCTTTATTAAATGTAGATACACTAGAGGACACAGACTTAAGAGAGGGGATATAAGAAGGATGTTTTGCAGCCACAGAATGGCAAGATTGCCTTGCCTGAGAGAGTGTTTGAATCTGGGTCACTGACATCATGCCAGAAGTGTCTGGCACATTGGCATGGAAAGCTATGGACTAGGGGTGGGAGATATAATGAATATGGATGATGGCCTTCTGGTCAGCATGAATGAGTTGGGCTGAGTGGTCTGTTTTCATGCTATATGATCCTATGACCCTCTAACACCTTTCTGTACGTGCTGAAGGGCAGCAATGGATCATGAAAAGCTTCTCATAAAATGAGAAACATCATCCCTTTTTATCATACTCATTCTCGGAGGTACTCTAGCAGGATCATTTAAGCTAAAACTGTGTTAAAGGAAATTTTCAGCATGACAAAATTATTGCACATTTATATCACAGCCATATTGCAATCAGCAATTATTTCCAGAAAATTACTAAGCCTGAAATGATTGCAAACTTTCTCTCCCTTGAACAGTTGGCTAAACAGTAAACTCCCAGTTTCATTCTCTGCTTCAGTCGGTCATTGTATTAACAGTTTACTTTGAAGCACAGATCAAATTGAGTAGGTCTTGTTGTCATGATCATGAAGCACTGGAAAAAAAAGTGAATGCTATTCATTGTTCTCACTTTCCTAACCTAACAATACTACAGCATCTTGAATTAATCTCAGAGGCTAAATGCCTTTATGGCCAACAGCTTTTCCCATTTACAAATCGTACATGTCCTGATCAAATGGCCTATTTAAGAACACTTATAGTCAAATACATTAATGGATATTTAGCACCAGAACAATATTAAAAGGTAGGGTTACTCAATGAGGTCAAAATGTGCTTAATTAACTCCTCTTGAATACTTAGGAAGCAGCCTCAAATGGTCATCATTTCATGATTAAGACATGCACTAATTAGCCTTTTGGTCTTCTTTGAAATGAGAACCAATCCTTTGACACTGCACTCCATTTAGTACATCCATCTTTACCATTGCAAACCTAACATCATACTTTGACAGTCACACGCAAGTACTATTGCTCCCATAAAGTTAAAAACAACATTGGAACTGTGCAATGATGCCCTTCAATTATTTCTATCTGTCTCAGCCCTTCTGCGATTCCTCTCCCAATAGTGAATTTTAACTAAGAGACATTTTAGTTAAAATTTCTAGGAAATTTCTAGGAAAGCAAGGCCTGAAGCTTGGTTAGCTTTCTGTGTTTGACATATTGTGTTGTCAGTGTAATATTGAAAGTACTCTTGCATTTTCAAAGGAATCTCACCACATTGACCCCCCACATATGGGTTAAAGTTATACTGTAGATACATAATCTTACAATTTTGAAGTATATGTGACTGCCAATCCATTACTTGGATTTGACACTTGTTGGATTTGAACCATTTGATGGCACTGGGTCTGTACTGGCTGGACCTCATTGAAACATACTGGTAACCCTACCTCAATAGAGTGGATGTGATGAGGATTTGATGAGGATGTGATGAGGATGCTTCCAGTAGTGGAAGAGTCTAGGAACAGAGCCTAAAGCATCAGAATAAAAGGATATCTATTTAGAAAGGAAATTAGGAATAATTTATTTTGTTAGAGGATGGTGAATCTGTGGAATTCTGCATTGCCGTAAAAAGTTGTGGAGGCAAATGTCAATTGTATTTTTAAGACGGAGATTGATAGATTCTTGATTAGTATGGGTATCATGGGTTATGGGGAGAAGGCAGGAGAAAGGGGTTGAGAGGGAAAGATAAATCAGCCATGATTGAATGGCAGAGTAGTCTTGATGGGCTAAATGACCGAATTCTGCTCTAATAATTCATGAACTTATGAATCATCTGCATGAGTCCACCTATTGTTGCTAACATTAAATCATGACGAAGGAGTCTGTAGATATTAGACTGCCATTGGCAGCATTACCGTGATTATCCAGATGCCAGACTTTAAATCGTTACCAAGTAGGGACATGTAAGTTTGCGACCTGATCCCTCGATTGCCTTCTTGGAACTACTCTCATTGCTCCTCTTTAGAATGACTATCAGAAGCTTCTGTGAAAAATGGATCAGCATTACACAGAAGAGAAACACCATACTTTTGCAGCACATGAATGTTACATCCACTTACCTGGGTATTCATCCTCTGCATTAAAGTGACATTTGTACTCCGATGAATTTGGTTAACTCATCTTGGTTGTATAATGGTAGGGGACAGGGGAACATGAAATGCGAGAAGCATCTACAGTGAGTAGTGCATAAAGGAACCACTGATTTTAATGGAATAAAATAACTGGATGCAAAGGAAGCTTATAATCATCTCCGTTGCTTCTTGGTTTCAGGGATTTTTCACGTAGGTGTGGAAATCCTGTCACTTTGCCGTGATGATCCCATGATGACACCTGTCTTATTACTAGAAGGCAGGTCCTCTCCTTGCCACTGATATACAGATATTTCATCAGATGTAGTGGAGAAGCTTATGTCCGTGCGAAACTGGCTGCACAATGTAAAGTACCAACTGGTATATCTGCAGACTGAGGAGGCAGTGCTTGGTGCACAATGGTGTTCAGTGACTAAAAACCATCGGTTTTATGATTGAAGATAGACACAAATTATTGGAGTAACTCAGTGGGTCAGGCAGCATCTCTGGAGAAAAATAATGTGAAGTTTCAGGTCAGAACCCATCTTTAGGGTTCTGAACTGAATTGTCATCTATTCCTTTTCTCCTGTGATGCTGCCTGACCCGCTGAGTTACTCCAGCATTTTGTGGCTATCTTTAGTATAAACCAGCGTCTGCAGCTCCTTCCTACTCAGGTTTATGATTGAGCCTTTATGGACACTTGGAGAACATGGAACATAAAACATAGAATATAGAACATAGAACATAGACCAACTCAGCACAGGAAGTGGCCCTTCAGTTCACAATGCTTGTGCCAAAGATGATGCCAAGTTAAACTGATCTCATTGGCCTGCACAGGATCCATATCCCTCTATTTCCTGCAAAGGCAAGATTCATAGTTCCCACTGTTGTAAACAGGGCAGACAATGGGTATGTATTTTGGGTTGTCCAGGTTGCACAGTTGGAATCATGGCCTCCAAAGACCTGCCCAATAGTATGCAAAATAAAGCCTTTCATTGTACCTCAGTATACATGACAATAATAAACCAAAACTGAAACCTAACGTTAATCCTGTGGCTCATTGCTCATTCCCCTGCCTCTCTCAGGATCCTACTATACAAAATTAAAAGAAAGACATTTTGTTGATCCTGCAGCAATGTTGAACTGCCAATATTATATCCCATCAGCAAAGAAGCTTTGAAAGTTAAAAGAGATTGCTTGCAGTGTATAATCTTTCAGTAAATATTGACTTACATGTATGTTAAAAGATGTCATTTGGTAAATGTTTTCAAGAGATGAGTTTGTGTAAAAGCTATTGTTCTAAATCAAATTGACTGCCACAACATATTTGCAAATGTGAGTCACGTCATTCTGTTCTTTGATCAGACAGTATTCCATTCAACACAAATCACTGGAACTGTGTGGCACCAGCAATACCTACTATGCTGATGTAAGACCCAGAACTATGGTAATGCCTCCTTAACACCATGCCCAAAGTTGTCTAGAGCCTTGATAAGAGCTGCAGGAAGACAAAGGAACATCTGCAGATCCTGACAATTAGGTGCAAATTGCATGGAATAGATTGGATGAATGCAAACCAAACATATACATTGTAAATATGTTGCAAAGCTTTACTTTGCTAATTGATGATTGGTCGAACTGTTGAGCCTTAAGGAACTGTCTGAATCTCAGGGCTCATGTTGCTATGTTTGCTTCCTTTTAGATGTTTCTTTCAAATACAATGTATATCAGATTATATTATTGGGTTAGGGAAGTGTCAATTATGTACTGTTATAATTAATATGTCTGATTGGTTTGTTGGGGTTGCCTCCCTCAAGTAATCTCACACCCTTAGTTTGGAGGGGTATAAGAGGGGGTGTAATTATTTGGGGTGTGTCGGTTGAATGTAACTTCTGTTCTGTTTGCACAATATATTGTTGTCTTGCGTGTGTGGATCAGCAACCGTCCCTGCAGTTTGTTCTTCAATAAAGTAAGATTTTGGAACCAGAGTTTGACTTAGTGTTTGAGTAAACCAGACTAAGGGGTTAAGTCTAGATACCGGAATTTACAGTGTGAGCTTGAAAATGTTGATTAAGGGAGAGGATTAAGGACAAAAAGTACTGTTAACTGGGATATGAGTATGTGAGATAGTGTGGTGATGGATTCATGGAGAGAGGGCAGAGAGGCAGGGGAATATAGAAAGACTGAGCAGGAGAGTGAAAGGGAGAGAACATAAGCAGCTTGTATGTGAGTGAATACTGTAAACAGAGGGCAAATGGAGGTAAAGGTGAGAGCTGCACAAAAGCATGAAACTCACTATCAACAGTTTTATGAGCTGTGATATTTACTTCAACACTGGTCGCCAATGCAGGCAATGTCTCTTTTGTTAAAGAGTTCCCTGGAAATCTCCAATCAATGTCAATTGCAGGTGTCATGGATAGTCACTGGGTCCAAATGATCAAACCTCCTCCGAATAGTGGGCACCATCACCCAGAAAATTGAAGCTCGCCACCAACGTTCTCAAGGATAATACATAATAAACTAATAAACAGTGACCTGACTGGCGACACCATGATCCGACAAAATCAATTTAAGAAAACACACTAGTGGTACACCCAGTGGGTGGTACAGTAGCACAGCAGTAGAGTTGCTCCCTTACAGCGCCAAACACCCGGCTTTGATCCTGAGTATAGGTGCTGTCTGTATGGAGTTTGTACATTCTCCCTAAGACTGCATGAGTTTTCTTTGGGTGCTTCGGTTTTCTCCCACACTCCAAAAGCGTACAGGTTTGGAAGTTAATTGCCTTTGGTAAAGATTGTAAATTGTCCGTAGTGTGTAGGGTAGTACGAGTGTTTGGGGATCGCTGGTCAGTGTGGACATCGTGTGAGTGGCAAAAGAGTTAGTGTTGGTGCCGGCAAAGAAATGCGGCCCAATGTCAGTGATTCGGTCGACAAAATGGCCTTTTCATTATGACTTAACAAAACGTATCATTATTTCAAAACAAAACCTCATAGCTTTTTGCTGTTGTGGAGGAAATAAGAAAATAACTCATGGAGTTTTAAAAATTCTAATCCACATGCATGGTTGTTTTGTGCCTCAGCTTGGCATGGCCTATGGTGATGCAGTATTACTGCAGTTTACCAGGCGCACATTATAATTTTACAGGTATCACTCTGAGACCAATCGTATATGTAACATATGTGCAGCCTAAGCAAGCACTCGCAAGAAGCTGCCGATTGACGTTAATCTGGTGACTGGGCATTATATATAGCTCTCACCGTTCAGTATTTATTTCAGCGAGTCGCTGAGGTTGTTTCAAATAATTACTGTACCAGTGTGTCACTTTGTCCGCTTAGATGGGATTTATGGCTATTTTATTTTGGCACTGTGAGATAGAGAAGACTGTGAATTAGAACTTGTTTATAGTAGAGGGGGAAAGGATGCTGAGCTTGATTATTAGCTTCAGATGAGAATTTTCCTGTAGGCAGTTAGCTACATTTTATTATTATAGATTTTAGAGCTATAATTGGATGAGTCTAATTTTTCTTTCATTACCTGTGTAATGGCCAAGTGCCCCCATCCTCTATACTTTATTAAGACTCTAACCCCTTGTTAATACAGAATCAGCATTGGATTTCTCCTCACTCAATCAGCATTCGGAATTGAGCGTCGGCTTGCACTTATGCTTGCTTGCTGATTACATTTTCATTGCTTTTGTGGTCTGAATTCCCTGTCCCGCCGCTATCCTTTTCATGTTCTAATTATATGATTATTAGATACAAAGTAAAACTGTACAAATTTCACAAAATTCACTTTGGGAACAAAATATCACAATATTACTGCAGTTGGCAGCTTGTATATTTGTAAGCACAGGTTTCTAACAAAATCAAACGGGCTGAAAATATAATTGCAACTTTTAGTTGTGAATCTCAATCAATCGAGAAAAATATACTAAAAATTCAACAGTTCTTACTAATTACTCATCATTATTAGAAAGTGGTGACTGCCCTTAGTCGATAAGATTCCCAGGTCTAAAGTACAAATTAAAAAAATAATTACGCTAGGTTGTCTGTCACATACATTCAAAACAGGATGCACAAATTCAAAATGTAAGACAGGTCATCTGAGATTGTCAGACCAGGCAGCACCTTTATGGATACAAACAGACTAACAGGTTTGATGTTTGCAGGAGGCAGAGTACATGCTAGAGAGGCCACAAACAGTCAAGTAATCCAATCGCAATGTAAGTTGTTCAAGAAGGCAGCTCTCTACCATCTTCTCAAGGGCAATGATATACTGGCTCAGCCTGTGAAGCCCACATCTCATGAATGACCTGCTAAATTGAATGGCAAGATTTCATTATCAATGTTTTATTTGTATCCCACCTTGCAGCTGGTCAATACTTCAGCCAGGGTAAACTGTCAGGAAAATACGACAGCCATATTGAAGGTGGCTTTACCTTATCAGTTCATGGGCAGGCTGTCTATAATCTAGACTAAGCGATGACAAATCAGACGTCATTGCTTCAGGTGGAAAGACAGTATGGTTGTTGAGGTGCTCTTGAGAGTATAGAACATGTCAGAATAAGGGAAGAAGAGATTATATGGAGATCATCAGATAAAATGAGAAGAAAGGCCATTACAGTGGAGGAAGAGGTTTAGTGGGGTGAAGATGATTAAATGTTGATTATAGTGGGAGAGGTCAGGCTGAGGATTTACAGAGACCATAAGAAATATGAGCAGAATTTGGCCTTTCAGCCCGAGTCTGCTCAACCATTTGATCGTGGCTGATCTATTTTCTCCTCACAATTTCATTCTCCTACCTTCTCCCTGTAACCTTTGATGCCCTTACTAATCAAGGGAGCCAATGGCAGAGAGTAATTGGTTGCAGGAGAGAGGATAATTAAGATGGAAGTAACCAGGCCAGAGGGTTGACTTGGATGAGGGGATTGAAGGCTTCGTGGCCAAGTTTGCAGATGATATGAAAATAAGAGGAGTTGTAGAAACAGCAGGGACTCAGAAGAGGGACGTGGACAAGTTGGTAGAGTGGGCAGAGAAGTGGCAGATGGAATATAGTACAGCAAAGCATGGAGTCATGCATTTTGGCAGTAGGAATAAAGGCGTAGACTATTTTCTAAATGGCGAGAGAATCCAGAAATCGGAGGTGCAAAGGGACTTGGGAGTGCTGGTGCAGGATTCCCCAAAAATTTAATTTGCAAGTCGAATTGGTATGAAGGAAGGTTAACACAATGCTAGAATTTATTCCAAGAGGCCTTGAATACAAAAAGCAGGGATGTAATGCAGAGGCTCCATAAAGCGCTGGAGAATTGTGATGTCTCTGGAGAGGGTCCAGGGGAGGTTTACAAGAATGATCCCAGGAATGAGTAGGTTAAAATATGATGAGTGGTTGATGGCACTGGGTCTGTACTTGCAGGAGTTTAGAAAGATGAGGGGGGGACCTTATTGAAACTTACTGAATACTCAAAGGCTTGGATAGAGTGGATGTAGAGAGGATGTTTCCACTAGTTTCCACCAGGCCCTCCTCTGGGTGGTGAATATAGGTCATAGCCTTGGAATTAAAGGATGTTCCTTTAGGAAGGGGATGGGGAGGAATTTCTTTAGTCAGAGGGTGGTGAATCTGTGGAATTCTTTGCCACAGAAGGCTGTGGAGGCCGAGTTATTGGATATTCTTCAGGCAGAGATGGATAGATTATTGATTAGTATGGTATCAGGGTTCTGGGGTGAAGGCAGGAGAATGGAGTTAGGAGGTAGAGATAGATCAGCCATGATTGAATGGCGGAGCAGACTTGATGGGTCTAATTCTGCTCCTATCACTTTTGACCTTATGACCTTATTTATGTTGAGGAGTATTCTTTGATTGATTTGATAGGAAAAGGGTGCAAGCTTCATGGGGCTAGCAATTCCTGCCTCTAGTCACTGATTCCCCAATGTGTAACAGCAGGAATTTTAAAATGTGTTCCAACATGTGCTCTCACATAAATTTAATGCTCATCGATGTCTTCCTGTTAACAATTTCTGTTCAAGGAAGGGAAAGGTTGTGGGTGGCAGTTGAGGATATGCTCCTCCATATTTAATTGTTTATTCGTCCATTTCCTCTCACCAGTTGTGGAGGTTTAATTCAAAGTCAATGCTTCAAGTTAACACTTTCACTAACTTTGATAAAGGTAATCATCTTTTAACCATCCAAAATAGGATCTGAATAAGAAAATAGCAAATATCATAGAATGTATAAACTCAGACTATTTCACCCTTATATTAGTAACACGTGCAATGCTGCAGAGTAAAATAGTGACATTAACGTTTCGTTATTGCTTTACCCAAGTTTACTAGACATGTTCAAATGCATAAATAGTGTTATTGAAAAGTGAACTTTTTTTGTAATATAACTATAAAAAATATTGAAGAAGTGAGGGCAGGTGTTGGTAAAATACAGATGTTGGTGGAAGATGGTGGATGGCAAAGGAATTAATAGTAAGATGTATAGAATAAGGATAGAGGCAAAATTTGACATCAATTTCATTCATTATGTTCCTCATCTCTCATCTCACCAAAAAACATAATTTTTATAAACGTGAAGAACCGCAGGGCACCAAAGTTTTGGAAATACTGATTTAAATGAAGTGATATTAATTACTGTGAATGAGTTTACAACTCAAATGATAGCAGCAATAGTATAATTATATTTAAGAGGCAATTATGAGACAAGATTTTTATCTTTATAGTATATTTTACAGTATATTTTGACTTACAGTGAACTGTAGTGCCTGGGGAGTGTTGTATTGCAGCGGGATAGAAGACTGGCTTAGATGGGGAATCTTGGTCAGCATAGACAATTTGAGCCAAAGGGCCTTTTCTGCACTATATGACTATATTTTCTCTGAAAAGTAATGAATTCATCAATAAAGAACACTTAAGCACACTAAAGAAACTATACCATTAATAAAAGGGTAAAAAAAAATGAGATAGATTTGAACACAATTGATTACTGTATTGTTGTGGAGAAAACACATAATGAAGTAATAACTTGAATTATGCTGAATGGAGCCCACTGACTGTACACGACCATTTTATCATGGGCTGTTGAGTTGAATTCTCTACAGAGACCCCAAGAATGTGACTTGACTACAAGTGTCTTATGCCCCTGTCCTACTTAGGAAACCTGAACGGAAACCTCTGGAGACTTCGCGCCCCACCCAAGGTTTCCGTGCGGTTCCCGGAGGTTTTTGTCAGTTTTTGGGTCGAGACCATTCTTCAGACTGATATCGGGGGGGGGGAAGAAAGGAAGAGGCAGAGACAGTAAGTAGTGGGAGAGTTGGGAAGGGGAGGTGAAGGAAGGAGAAACCAAGGACTACCTGAAACTGGATCATGAGGTGAGCTACAACATGTCTCACTCATGAATTTGCTCTATGAGCCTGTGTGTAGACTCGATGGGCTGAATACCCTCTTTCCATGTAGAGAAGGAAATCATTGATTTTAGAATTCATGGCATTTAAGTGACGTGCTCAAAAGCAATGCTTTTAATTGAGGATATCTTGGTTGTTAGAGGGAACTTTTATTTCCCTGTCATGATGTTTATAATAGGAAATATTCCCCATAAAGTCATGGGTAAATAAGGGAAGTAGAAAAATAATCACACAAACAAGAGTGGAATAGAGAGTTCAAAACATTAAATGGCAAGGGTAAAGAAGCTTTCAGGATGCGTCAGATAACAAAATCAATGGACTTCCATGACAAATATTACAAAATGAAGATAATCGGATGCAAATTATAGCAATGTTACAAAATTTTGAGATTTTAAAAATCAAGTCTGTAATTTATCCCATCAGATAAAGCATAAAAATAAGTTTAATTTGACACCTAATTCACTTTCATATCTCAAGTATTTAAAAAGTTATGGCCATTTTCATACTGGGAAATGAGCATCTTGTTCCCTATTGATTTTCTATGGACATAACAAAAAAGCTGTGATCGTGAACAGTCAAAAGCCCATAACTTTCTTAAAAATTAAGAGAACTGAATGAAATTTTCAGTTATCATAGATTGAAGCATTCTGAAACAAATATAAAATAATCTTACTTGGATGACCTGAAATTAAAGCATATAATTAGTTAGTTACCTAATTGTAGCTAATTTCAGACTTCAATTACTAGATCTAAACATCTATCCATTTCTTAATAAATGATTAACATTTTTAAATAGCCTAAATGTCCAAATAATATTCACAAATAATTCACAATAAAACATGATTTTTAAATCTCATTTACATTAATTTATAGGCCAAATGGAAGGAATTTAGTGTTTAATTGCTGTAAATAAATGCCCATTTAAATCAGCTTTCCAGTGGGTCCCTGTGGAACGCGCTGGTTTAGAACGTTCACATTGCGGTAGATTTGTGCCCCAAATGCCGAGAAAAATACTGCGCGATATAATGGGCCCAAATTGAGCTACTCGCAATATTAAACTTAGTATAAAGGGATCTTTAGAAGCCCTTTTTAATGTAAAAATATACAACCTAACTTCTGCTATTTGCTTTATGAGACCCTGCGGTTGCTGGCGGTCGCGGGTTTAGAGATTGATTTTTAAACTACTATAACTATTATTCAAGGCCTTTAAACCTAATAATAGCTTTTGCGACGGGGTCTTCCAGCGATTTTTCGTTAATAATTAACTAGGCTGAACATTTTCGATTGGAACAGCTTAGAGAAAATCGCGTTTTAAACCCGCCCCCTCTAAACGGCGCCAAAATCGCGCACACCCTCAGCAGCAGATCTTCAACGACGCTTCAGGTACGCTTTGCAACATACCTACAAATTATTCATAGAATTTCATCACAGCTTCAACGTCTTTAGGATGCTTTGAAATATTCGATTGACAACAAATTCATTTTCAAGTAAATGTAGTGACATTTTGTCTACAATATGGGAACAAATTCATGCACAAAAAGATCTTGCAATAAAAACTCTGTCTGTCTGTCTGTCTGTCTGTCTGTCTGTCTGTCTGTCTGTCTGTCTGTCTGTCTGTCTGTCTGTCTGTCTGTCCTATTACTAAAACTCTCATCTTGTCCTCTTCCGGTTTGTGTTGTTTTTAAATTTGCACAAAAACAGTACCGTATATCGCCAGGATTCTTTTTGCCTCCTTACTCACCGTTCTCCTCCGCTCCAAGCGCAATAAGTTTTGTTCCGATCGGTGAAATATTACAAAAGTTATGAATGTTTAAAAAATCATGAGATCAGCTGATTGGTCTTCTCGTCTGTCAGTCACCATGAAGGTAATGCCTCTTCCGGCACCTGCTGTCAATCACCGGGGTGAGGAGAATAAACCCCCGGAGGCTGGGCTGAGTCCGTGAGCCGCACTGATTCAGTCCACAAGCCACGCTGATTGAGTCCACAAGCCATGCTGATTGAGTACACAAGCCGTGCTGAGTGAGCTCGCAAGAGTGGAGTCGCGGAAGCCGCTGTGTGGAGTCGGGAAGCCGCTGAGTGGAGTCGCGGATGTCCCTGAGTGGAGTCGGGGTAGCCGCTGTGTGGAGTCGGGGAAACCGTTGAGTGGAGCCGGGAGGTGCTGTGTGGGGCCGCGGCTGGTGTCCGCTGTGTGGAATCCCTCCCCCCACACCCCCCCCCCCCGCTCCACATACCCACACCCCTCTTCCCCCCTCCCCCCTTCCCCCCTCCCCATACCCCCCCCTCCGTTTCCACGCCTTTTTGAAGTAATGCTTCCGTGTGACAGACACACAATGGGTCCACGCTTGGTCAAGTACATTATATTATTCTTCAATTTACTGCAAAGGTGATAATTGGCAAAGCCAATACCTATGCATACCTATTCTTTTTCAAATAATATTTTGAGATTTTTTACATGTTTTCAAAAGGCCAGGTGTATGTATGGTTACACATCTCACATAAAGGTCGGCATGTACAGCTTTGCAGTTGAGTTGAATTCTCTACAGAGACCCTTAGAATGTGTCTTGACTCTACAAGTGTCTAACCCAAGAATCTTGACAGTAAACCCAGGTGACCTTAGTTTACTGCGTACAATATATAAGAAACTTGATACATGGTTAAACATGTAAACAGACCAGGGATGGGTCTATAACTGGAAATAAAACTCTGTTTCTCTTTCCACAGATACTACCTAACCTGCTGAGTATTCCACCATTTTCTGATTTTTTTTTTAGAATTTCAGACTTCCAGCATCTGATCTTTTCATTGCCATTACAAAGATGGTTTATTCCATGCTTATACCATAGATGCCTTCATCATCATATTGACAGCATGCTAACACATTACTCATACTAACAAGCTGTGAAGTAAATATTTTCAGCTGAATGTGATATGATAAATAAAGGAACACATTCAATCATTCAATGCAATGTAGGGAAAGAATAGGCCATCTTGAAGCATGGTCACCATGAAAATGGATTGAGGATTGACGTGGGCAGGGCAGAGGACGTTATGGTTGCCTTAATGGACTTTAAGAAGGCTTCTGATACAGTCCCGCATGGTAGGCTAGTTGGAAGTTTAAATTGCATGTATTGCAAGGTGAGCTAGTTAATTGAATTCAACATTGCCTTGGAGGAAGGAGTCAAAGGGTAATTATGGAAGGTTGTTTTTTTAATTAGAGTTGTGTGATAAAGGGGCACACAGTGGCACTGCTATTTGTTATATACATTAATGATTTGGATGACAATTCAGTTACCATGGTCAGTAAGTTTTCAGATGACATCAAAATTGGTGATAGAGTCGACAGTGAGGAAGGATATCTAAGTTTACAACAGGATGGTGCGGATCAGACTAAAGCAAAGGAAAGGCTTATAGAATTTAACTCTGACAAATATGAGGTGTTGCACTTTAGTTTGTCAAACCAGGGTAGGATTTATCAAGTAATGGCAGGGCCATGGAGAGTGTTGTAGAACAGAAAGATCTGGGAGTAAAGATACAGTTTCCTAAAGGTGGAACATTGAGTGAACAATGTGATGATGTAGGCACTGGGACGATTGATTGAGAAGGGCATTGAGCACAAAAGATGGCACATCATGATGCAGCTGTACAATTTGTTTGTGAGAAACACCAAGTATAGTTCGGATGTCATTAAGTTGGAAAAGTTGCAGAAGATATTCACCAGGATCATATCTGGCCTTGCGGGTTTGAATCATAGGGAGAGGTTGGATAGGCTGGAACATTTTTCTATGGAGCATATGAGTGTATCCTTATTGAGGTGTACAAGAATATGAGGGGCATGATTAAAGTGTACACTTGCAATATTTTTCCCCGGATAGAGGATTATAAATCTATGGGGATGGGAGGAAATTAAGGGGAACCACAAGGGCATCTTTTGCACTCAGTGGATAGTCTGCATCTGGAACGAGGTGCCAGGCATGTCTCTGCTAGCTGAGCCATTGTGACGTCATCATTTGAAGCTGATGGTTTTAATTTCAGTCCTTTGAATTATTCAGTAATGAGTTGAGAATAAATCGAGAAATAAAGCATGAAATGTTCAGATAAGATGTCCCCGGCCTCGACGGGAAAAATGTCAATCATAGTATGTAAAAATGTAATTGTTACCGCGTACTGTTTTTGCAAAGATGTAAATACAACCACATATACACACACATATACACACTAACAAGATCAGAATTTTAACAAATATATGATTTGAACTTGTATCTGGACAGGCGCATGTAGAGGGTTATGGGTTGTCTATTATTCTTAGACTACAATCATTGCATTTTTGTATGTATTTCTGATTGTGCTTATTTAGTTATAGAATAATTTTACTGAATTGTATGCAAAGCAAATAATTTCACTGTACCTAGGTACATGTGATAATGAAGTACCATTGAACTATTAATGTTAAGGAGAATAAGCCTGCATTGTTGGTTTTTCAGATTCATGCACTGATCCTAGTTTATGTGTTTGAAGCAAACCTACGGTAGTTAGCTAATATGGCTACATGTAATTGATAGGTTGCTCATTGGGAACAACAAACGGTGTCTTCTAGTTATTACCTTTAGTTAGTTATGGATACATGCAATCAATACGTAGTTCAAATAAGGATATTAGATTTCTCCCTGCCAGTGGAAGCTGGTTGTAATTGATAGTTAATTCACCAGGAGAAAAGAATACAGATCCCCGGTTCCTAGTGTAGGACTGATTATAATCAATAGATAAGACACCAGGGAATATTGAGATTCCCCTTCACTACCTTCCTTGTCAATGCTGGTCATTGTAATCAATATGCAGCAAACTGAAGAAATATATCTGCTCTGTTAATGGTGCAGAATTTTCTGTCTCAAGTTTATATATATAGGTAAGGAATCATGGTATTGTCTGTTTTTTTTGGCTGCCATTTAAAATTACTTTAACAAGTCAGGATGAAAAGGTTTGCATGTTTACACATTAAGAGGGTGAAAAGAATTGTGCATTTTAACAGGTTGCATTGTTTGTGCGATGTTCACAACATTGTATGCCATCAAAACAATGCCATTTATTAGCTGAGCAGGAATAAACTGTGCAGGTCCTAATAGACACATTTGAACGTAAAGGATATTAAAAATGGCAAATTATATGTTATCTTTATTCTAATTCTGCTTATTTGGTACTTGGGGCAAGCATATGAGAAAAAAAAACCATTTATAGTTTCCAAAGGAAAAATTGTTATATCAGTGTTTACACCTAACAAGAATGCATATGGGCAATTTGATAATTGATCTATCCAAATGAAAATTAAAAGACAGAATATCACAGGTTGGGGATCAGCAATTGCCAATAGTGGAAAATAAATCTTGCAAAGATTGTTAAAGCTGGGGATTTATTATTTGTTGTAATTATCTGAGGTGGCATGGAGGCACAGTGGTAGAGTTGCTGCCTTACAGCGTCAGAGACCTGGGTTCGATCCTGACTACGTCAGCTGTCTGTATTGAGTTTGTACGTCCTACCCGTGATCGCGTGGTTTTACCCCGGGTGCTCCGGTTTCTTCCCACACTCGAAAGACGTGCAGGTTTGTAGGTTATTTAGCTTGGTAAAGATAGTAAATTGCCCCTGGTGTGTGGAATAGTGCTAGTGTAAGGGGATTACTGGTCGGCGCGTACTCATTGGGCCGAATATCTATATGTTTTATCTTTCTCAGTGCACATTTTAGTTTATGTTTTGTTTTAGTTTCAGTTTAGTTTAGTATTATCACCTTGTGATAGATTTAAAACATAATGCATCCAAATAAAGATTAATGAAAACCTTTGGATAAAGTCAATCAGTGAACTTTGGGCAAAAACATTCTAAAGCAATAATACCACCAGCACAGCTTTGCATGAAATGGCCAACTTCGTAGGTAAGACTGGTTGCATTCCTCACATGAATTCCTTTGTGAATATGACAAGGTTTAAAATGGTTTATCCACCACATTCCTGTCCTAAATCGAGCAGGCCAAACCTGGTGAAAGCTGGGAAAAATGGAAAATGTAATCTAACATTAAAATCTTTGCAAAATTTAAATTTTGTGCCCATGTCCTTGAACCAATCATATGTAAATGTTTACAAGAATGTGGGACCCTCCCAGTCGTCCCGTTAATTCCCCCCTAAATCCTATTAGTCATCTAACCTCAGTGGAATGTAATAGAGAACTGGCCCTTGGTCTTTTAGGATAACAGAATTGAAATCCCATTTTTCACATACATTTTGTCAGGAACTCAATGTTGGGTCAAACCTTTCAAATTGTTTACAAACTTAAACTTTCACATTGTTCACATACAGTTGCCACAGTATAGTTTTGAGAGAATATTTGGTTATGGTGAGAGTTATCGTTTGTGGGAAATATTAGTTTAAATTCAGATCAGCCATAACATTTTGTTAAATAAAAGGAATGTTGTGTGCATAGCTGTTGAGGATCCGATCTAGTCTCTCAGTCAACATCATCACAAACAGACTAACTGAGCATTGCTGCTGCTTGTGAAATTTAATTGCCTTGGCCTTAACAGGTTGAAGGCCAAGAGCAAAGTCAGTAACACCACCATCATGGAGCTTCAGTACGTGGACCACTGCGCAATTGCAGCACACTCTGCAGAAGACCTCCAGGCCGTCCTGAATGTCTTTGCCAAAGCATACAGAGCCATGGTCCTAGCCCTAAACATCAAGAAGACCCAGATCCTACATCAACCTCCATCCAACCAGCTGTCTACCCAGCCCACTATAAAAGTGGACGACACCACTCTTGAAAACGTTGATCACTTCCCCTACCTTGCCAGCATTCTTTCCTCAAAAGCTGACATCGACTCTGAGGTCAACCATCACCTGAGTTGTGCCAGCGGAGCCTATGCCTGACTCAGGAAAAGAGTCTTTAAAGACCAAGACCTAAAGGCTCAAACAAAACTGCTGGTCTACAGAGCCGCTGAGCTCTCCATCCTGTTGTATGGAGCCGAGTCATGGACACCTACAGCAGGCACCTGAGAGCCCTGGAACAATACCATCAAAGATCCTTATGAAAGATTCTGAGGATCCGCTGGGAGGTCAAATGCACCAACGTTTTGGAGGAAGCCAACATGATGGACAGGTCATGTCATCCGCATATCCAACATACGTCTCTCTAAACAGATCCTGTACTCTCAACTGAAGGAAGGTCGGCAGGCCCTTGGCGGGCCAAAGAAATGCTTCAAGGACAACATCAAGAACAGTCTGAAGAAACTCCACATCACATCGAGCAACTGAGAACAAATTGCTTTGGACAGGTGCTCCTGGAGGAAATCCGTGCAGGAAGGAGCTGCAGATCATGAAATGGAGCTACGCCGTGTCACAGAAACAAAGCGACAGCACCGTAAGGAGAGAGAGATGGGGGCTCGATAACTACAAACCACCGCCAGTCTCCACTGCCCATGTTGCACCAAGGTATGTGGATCGCGGATCGACCTCTACAGACATCTGCAGACCCACAAGTGGACGATCCTATGGAGAGGAGAGGACAGTCATACTCGTTTGATGATGATGATCAGGGTGGCTTGTAGCTACTTCACAGCTCCAACAACCTAGGTTTAATGTAGAAACAAGAAATGATTAGTAAGGGTGTCAGGGGTTATGGGGAAAAGGCAGGAGAATGCAGTTGAGATGGAAAGATAGGTCAGCCATGATTGAATGGCAGCGTTGATTTGATGGCCAAATGGTCTAATTCTGCTCCTAGAACTTATGAACTTATGAACTTGCAGATGCTGGTTTACCAAGGAAAGACACAAAATTCTGCAGTAACTTAGCGAGTCAGTACATGGATAGTTCTCCAGGCATGCTGCCTTACCCGCTGAGTTACTCCAGCATGTTTTACCTAGTCTAAGTTTGATCCTGGTCTCTGGTGCTGTCTGTGGAGTGTTTACATGTTCTCCTCATGATCTCCTTGTTGATTTCTCCCTGCGCTGCTGTTTGCTTCCCTGATTCCAAACATATGTAAGCTGGTAGGTTAATTGGTTACTGTAATTTACTTCTGGGGTGGTTGGATGGCAGAAGAATCATGGTGGAGACAGAATAGATTACACCAAAAATAACTGTGAGAGTAGGATTGTTGAGATTTTTCTGAGCATCTGCTTGGAGCTGATAGACTAAATAAACTTCTATGTTTAAAGAAATTATGCAAATAAAATATGAAATATGAAATCATGTGACAGCTTCAAATGTGATAATTTACATTAGAACAACTGGCAAATAATATATATTTTTTCAAATCATCTTTACAAATGGACATAGAGTGCCTCTTTAGATCTTCCCAACCTGGACTGACCTGCTCCTATACTAATACCCATTTACACACTTGTCAAATATTTGATCAAATTAAGGAGGGAAGTCAAAGTAGGTAATTCAGGCAATAATTTACAAAAGGACTTCTATCAGCAATGCCATTCAGGGATGTCACACATGAGATGTAATTCTGATAAATGTAAATAGCTGCATATAAATGTGAATATAATGGGAAGCACAAGAATAAGATGAATTAATTTTGAATTAAAGAGGGAAAGTCTGAGAGTAATGTTGACTTGTTGCATTAATGTTTAGGTAGAATTCTTGGACACATGTGTGGAATGGAAAACAATCCCAAAGGAATATTCCTCAAGATTAACAATGTGCTGCTTGGACCATACGTGAGATACTGTTGGTGAAAATATTCACTGAGACCTGAGTAAGCGAAAAGCAGCAACTTTATTGTCAACAGTGCTCTTGGAGAAGAGTCAAGACCCCTTGCACCTTTTCCCAGAGTGATTGAGGAATGGCAGGTGTTTACATTATCTAGATGAGGGGCCAGTCAACCCATTAGCAACTCCGTAGCCAATCAATCCCTGAGCAACTTCTTAGTAGCCCCTTAGCAACTCCTTAGCCAATCAACCCTTAGCAGCCCCTTAGCAACTTAATCATGCCATTGTGGCTCAACCGTATCTATATTTTGGTTATTGCGGGCACTCATCATCTGGCCTTGTTACTTAGCTATGTCTTTTTCTCCACTGAGCCATCTAGCCAACAAATTTAATGTTCAGTAAGCATTTAGTAGTGTCCACATAGTCAAATATCCCAACATCCTCTCTGGTTCCGACATTTACTCCAACAGATACAATATGCAGTTTTGATTGTGCCAACATAAAAATGACATGTATCAGAAAAGGAAATTGTAAAGTGTAACAGTACTAATCCCCAATGTAAAATGTATGAGCTATAACAATTAGAAGACCTTAAACCTTGCATAATTCATATTTCTGCAATGTATCTTACATTACACAAGACCTCAAGGTACTGAAGTGTTAAGGGCCTTTCCCACTTACGTGTCCTTGGCATGCAAATTAAGTGACCTCGAGGTCGCGTTGAGCCGCGACGGTCCCGCGAAGGTCGCCAGCGATTTCATGCGTACGCACAGCCGTCTGGAGCGCGTGACGTCATTTGAAGATGGACACAAAGCTGGAGTAACTCAGCGGGACCGGCAGCATCTCTGGAGAGAAGGAATGGGTGATGTTTCGTGTCGAGACTTCTTCAGTCTGAAAATAAGTGTCTTGACCCGAAACGTCACCCATTCCTTCTCTCCAGAGATGCTGCCGGTCCCGCTGAGTTACTCCAGCTTTGTGTCCATCTTCAAATGACGTCACGCGCTCCAGACGGCTGTGTGCTTCTCTCCAGCGATGCTGTCGGTCCCGCTGGGTTACTCCTGCATTTTGTGTCTATCTTCAATTTTATTAGCCCCGCTCTGGGAGTAGAAGTGGGGGCGGATCCGGACCGCAATGGCCGTGAGCCCCAGGCCGAGTTCGGCGATCGTTTGCCTGCTTCTGCTGCTGTTGGAAGTGAGACATTACGTTGCGTCAGGGTCTTGGGCCTGTCCCACTTTGGCCATCAGTTACGCGACAGGCCGTTGGCGTGCGAAGATTTTGTTCGCTACAAAAAGTTCGGAGCCCCGCGCGATGTCGCGCACAACTACATACCCCGCCGCGCTTCTCAGTGGGACTGGCCCCGCGCGGCCACACGATGCCCATGCGCCTCAACGCGACCACAAGGTTGTGTAATTTGCGTGCAAAGGACACGTAAGTGGGACAGGCCCTTTTGACTGGACGCATGAATATAGAGAACAGGAGGGAAAACAAAGTAAAGGAGCTAAGCTGTGAGAAGTTTTAAGGTGAAGAGAAAAGTACTTGTAATTACATTTCAGATTATAAGAGATTGATGGGTTAAGACACAAACATTAATAGCAAAGCCCAAAATTATTTATCATGTACATGAACGATATTTGTAATGTGTCCAATGTCTTGAGGCTGGTTTTGTTTGCAGATGATACAAATATTTTTTGTTCTGGAGAAAATTTAAAACAGCTATTGGATAAAATAATAAAAGAAATGGGTAAATTGAAAATATGGTTTGATAGGAATAAAATTTCATTAAATCTGAGTAAAACTAAAATAATGTTATTTGGTAATTGTAGAATAAATACACTAGTAAGTATAAAGATAAATGGGGTGGAAGTTGAAAGAGTGCATGAAAATAAATTTCTTGGGGTTATAATTGACGATAAAATAAGCTGGAAATCACATATTAAACATGTAAAATTAAAATTGTCAAAAAGTATCTCTGTATTATACAAAGCCAAGCAAGCTCTGGATTAAAAATCACTCCGTATTCTTTATTGTTCATTAATTTTACCCTACTTAAATTATTGTGCAGAAGTCTGGGGTAATAACTATAAAAATTCGATACACTCATTAACCATGATGCAAAAAAGAGCAATTCGTATTATCCATAATGCTAAGTATCTGGGTCATACGAATCCATTATTTTTAGAGTCAAAATTATTAAAATTAGAAGATTTGGTTACATTCAAAACAGCTCAGATAATGTTTAGGGCCAAAAATAAAAATTTACCTGGAAACATTCAAAAATTATTTAACAAGCGTGTGGGGGGTTACAATTTAAGAGGAATATTTAACTTTAAGAAACAAAGAGTCCGTACGACTAGAAAAACCTTTTGTATTTCGGTTTGTGGAGTAGGAGTGTGGAATAAATTGAACGGGGAATTAAAGCAATGCACAAACATGAATCATTTTAAAATGATATATAAAAAAATAATTTTCAAGGGGTACAGGGATGGAGGGGATGGCTGACAAGTGGGGGTTAATGTTTATCTATTGCTTTACTATTGTTTACTTATGTTTGGGTACTTCAGATATGAAGTTTGTATGTGCATAATAGTTGTATGTATATATATGTCTGTAGGTATTATGGGAAATTGCCTAGGGTAGTATTATTATTATTAATTAATTGATTTTTAAACATGGTAGAAGTGTTGGGGAAAAGGGGTGAGATTTAATAAGTTATTCTTCTTCTCGCTCCTTTTCGAGCTTGTACAGACACATTTGAACTTTGCTTTTGTTCTTTTCATTGTTTTGTAAATATTGAATTAATGTCCAATTGTTTGATAATTTCGATTTTGTCACTATTAATGTCTTTAATGTCTTTACTTGTTCGGAATAAATAAATTAAAAAGAAAAAAAAAAAAAAAAAAGCAGGTCAGAATTAAATGACAGGAGAGGAATCCTATAGCACATACATGAGGAAGACACAAGCATTTTATTCCCCTCCAAAATATTTAATGTAATACTTTGTAAAACATTATCAGTTGCAATCACTATTCTGGGAAAAGATGGGCTTCTTTTGTTATTCATCCTAATCCGAACTGATTAGTCATTAAATATTCTCAACAAAATATGAAAACAAATAATGATATAGATAAAAATACATTTATTGATGCTCCTGAACACATAATCAGTGATGTAACCTGTGGTCACTGGGTGTTTCGGGTCTTTCAACATCAGACACCCTCACTCAGGCGACCCAGCCGTGGTTGATCAGACCACGACTTGTGTTCAGGTGATATTCGCTCCGCCCTATGGACCTTCTCTCCTGATCCTGACATATATTATGCCAGAGCTCGATGGCTTGAGCTATAGGGAAATATTGAGCAGGCTATGACTTTATCTTGGGACTACAGGAGGACGAGAGTTGACCTTATAAAAGTGTATAAAATCATGAGGGAATTAGATGGGCTAACCGCACAGCGTTTTTTACCCAGGGTAAGGGAATCATGAACCAGAGGATATAGGTTTAAGGTGAGAAGGGGAAGATTAATAAGAACCTGAGGGGCAACCTTTCCACACAAAGGGTGTCGGGTATATGGGACATGCTGCCAGAGAAGGTGGTTGAGGCATTTATTGTCACAACCTTTGAAAGGTTGCTTGTATGTAACTCCTTGTATTTGAATATTTGGCCAACAAACTTATTTATTAATTAATTCATTCATTTACTCCCCAGTAGTGACTATTCAAGGTTACTGAATTAAAATAAATATGGAGACACACAGACCAAGCTTACAATGACCAGAATGATTTTATTTTAATGTAATTGATGTAGACAATAAAGCAATCTTGACACTTGACTCTTGAGGTAGGCCTTACATCTGAAGAAGGTTCTCGACCAGAAATGTCACCCATTCCTTTTATCCAGAGATGCTGCCTGTCCCACAGAGTTACTCCAGAATTTTGTGACTTGCTTCAGTGTAAACCCGCATCTGCAGTGCCTCCCTACACTGTAGGCCTTACATGTTGCCTTTGCTGCATTGTGTTTCAGTTGCAAGGGTTGTTCTCCCATTTGCTAGAATAAAAATAATAAACTTTTTAAATTATGAGTGCCAAATCATTATCAATGGGAAGTTATAATATACAGTTGAATTTAACTTAAATGGGTATTAGAGAAGGTGGTGAGCACATTAGTGTAGCAGAATATAGATAACACCAAGAGGGACCCAAAACATTATTTTCAGCTATGTAAGTAGCAGATGGAGTATTGAAAAGCAGATAGGTCCATTAAATGATGAGTTATGTGCAGATTTTACAGAGAATGAGAAAATATTAGCTGTACTAAATGATTTTTATTTCACAAAGTCTTCACATATGAATTACTGTGAATAAATTTGAGAATAGGTCATTTTGGTTCAGAAATCTGTAATGCAAATATGAATCAGTAAAACATGTGATTTCAGGAAAGCTCCAAGGAAGCTTGAGAATAGGTAGTCAAAACCTGCTTCGTGTTATAAAACAACTGACTGGAATTTTGAATGACAGTGCTCATTGTGGGATATTTCGCTGAGCTGTGCACAGCATAAGAGGCGAGAGAAAGGGGGCAATTTTGCAAAATTCAATGATAATTGTGTCTTCCAGCTATTCTGTGGAAACTAATGCGGGACAGAAGAGCAAAGGATCAGAAGACATTAAAAATGCCAGTGGTGTGAAACCAGAATACAAAGAGAGCTTGACCTGGAGATCATTAAGGACTGATCAGGAATAATACATTGCACCAAGGAATAGCCTTAAAGTTAAATGTAAATTGAGATCATAAGACCCACTTACTTTTATGGTTGAAATGCTTACTATGTTTTGTTAACCTCTGTGGTATATTGGGGTTGTGCAACGATGATATTTCTTTAATTTAATGAAGTGAATGAAAAGGAAGCTGCCCTTTGTGTATGTGTCTAAATTTAACACGCAGCTCAGGAACTTATTAAACCAAGTTTCAAAAGGTTAATGAGAAAATCCTACAAGGGCTGTAACCGAGAACTGGACAAAGGGAAATATAACTCTGTTATTGAAAAAAAAAAGAGTTAAGATTAACATACAAATTATAAGACAAGTTGCTTAACATTTGGCATTGGGAAAATTCTGAAGTTTTCGATGTTCAATCAAAGAACATTTAGGAGTATTTCGAAAATGGTTTCATATTTCAGCATTAATTAAAATAATTGAATACTATTTTCTTGGAGTATTAGAAAATATTTAATAACATCTCAGGTGGTGCTGTTAAAGATGGCTATAACTCGGAGCAAATATAAATCAGTAACTAGCTTTTACATAACCATTGAATGTTACAGTATAGCAGTATGGAATAATGTTACCGTATATACAGTATGGAATATTGTAATACAGAGCATCTATTACAATGTGGACAATCCAGCAATTATTTTCTTTAAGGTAAGAATGGGTTATCAGTTCTATTAGTTTTAAAATAGTTAAGGATAAGGGCAGGGCAGGTCAGTGAATTAAAGTTCAGAATTGGGGCAAGGCCAACTTTGACAGGAACTCGCAAAAGTTGTGGTTGTTTGCGAATAAAGGGACTCCGGAAAGTGGGATGCTTTTAAAAATGTGATGCTGAAAGTTTGGGGAATTCATGTTCCTCTTAAAGTGAAGGGAAATACTGGTGGGTATGGTATGGTACTTTAATTGTCACATGTACTGAGGTACATTGAAATTCATGTTTGTATACAGTTCAGTATAAGTATCACTATACAGGAGTAAGGAAGCCTGGATGATGAGAGAAATTGAGGCTCTGGTCGGGAAAAATAAGGAGGCATGGGTCAGGTGTAAGCAGTTGGGATCAAATGTATCCATGGAGGTGTTTAGGGGACTAAGGTGCATACATAAGAAGGAAATCAGGAGGGGAAAAAAAGGGACAAGAGATAGCTCTGTCAGATAAGATTGAAGAGAATCCAAAGATATAAAATAATAAGGGAAAGAGGGTAGCTAGAGTGAGAGAATAGGGCAACTCAGAAACCAAAGCAGTCATCTATATGAAAAGCCGCAGGAGATGAGCAAGGTCTTCAATCTTTCCTCTGTTTGTACTGTGGAGAAATGCATGCCGACTACAGAAGTTGGGACAGGAAATAGAGATGAGGACCGTGGTATTATGGTTGAGGAGTCGGTGGATATCCTAAAGGAGCTGTCCCACTGCGGCGACCTATTTGGCGAGTTTAGAAGAGTTTGCCCTTGACTCATACTCGCAGCATAGTCGACACGAGGTCCTAGGAGGTCTTTGTAATTCTCCTTCATGCTCGAGAGTAGTCCCCGGGTACTCGAGACCTCAGCTAGGTCATGCCGTATATTTCAACATGCTGCAAAATGCCCGCGAGTAAAAAAAGGTCGCCTTGGTAAAAAATCGTAGTAGGTCAGCATGTTATTCGTATGTAATCGAGGGTAGTCGAAGGTAATCGAAGGTAGTCAAAGGTAGTCGTAGATAGTCTTCAACATAGTGGAAGGGAGATAGAAGGAGATCGAAGGAGGTCGTCTTCACTCTCCACTATTCGGTGTCCAATTTTCCCAAAGCTAGTCTTCAACATAGTCGTAGGAGGTCGAAGGAGGTCTTCAACATGACACTTTTTCAAACTCTCCTAAACTCTTCTAAACTCGCCAATTAGGTCGCCGCAGTGGGACAGCCCTTTAAGGGGTATGAAGGTGGATAAATCTCCTGGGCCTGATAAAACATATGATTGGAACTATTTTAGAACAAATCAATTAAGGACCAAGAAACTGATTCGTAAAATTGTATAATATTTCTGGAGAATGGAGGGAAACATAAAAATTGTAAGCGCTTTTAAAGTTATGTAATAAGGAAAAGACAAACGAGAACTAAGTGGCCCTGCTACAGACAGGAACAGGAGAATTTATTATAGAGAATAAGCAATTGACAGGCGACTTAAACAATTACTTTGAGTCTGGCTTCATGGAAGAAGGCACACAAAATCTACTGGATTTATTGAAGGTTCAAGGAACTAGGAGATTGAGAGAACGAAGGAGCTGAATATTAATCAAAAAAATAGTAATAGTGAATTTTGTGAGCTTTAAAGCTGATAAATCTCAGGAAGCCAATGAATTACTCTTCAGAATGTTGCAGGATGTAACTCTAGGGATAGTGAAAGTGCAGGTTATTAACTTCCAAGTTTCTGTTGTTTCTGGACAAAAAGATATAAAGTGCTGGAGTAACTCGGCAGGTCAGGCAGCATCTCTGGAGAATTCCGACAGGTGACGATTCAGGTTGTGACCTTTCTTCTCCATCTGCAGTTCTAGAAACATAGAAAATAGGTGCAGGAGGAGGCCATTCGTCCCTTCGAGCCAGCACCGCCATTCATTGTGATCATGGCTGATCGTCCCCTATCAATAACCTGTGCCTGCCTTCTCCTCATATCCATTGATTCCACTAGCCCCTAGAGCTCTATCTAACTCTCTCTTAAATCCATCCAGTGATTTGGCCTCCACTGCCCTCTGTGGCAGGAAATTCCACAAATTCACAACTCTCTGGGTGAAAACGTTTTTTCTCACCTCAGTCTTAAATGACCTCCCCTTTATTCTAGGACTGTGGCCCCTGGTTCTGGCACTCGCCCAACATTGGGAACATTTTTCCTGCATCTAGCTTTTCCAGTCCTTTTATGATTTTATATCTTTGTTTCTACATTTCTCTATTGTTCCTGTGTTATCTGAATAAGGAGTGTGCTATTTCGGAGGAAGATTTAAAAGGATGTCTTCAATCAGACAATGGTAAACCTTCAACATTATCTAGGCCCTATGGGTGTGGAAACTCAGTCATTATATTCAGATAAAACAGAGATCAATAGATTTCTGGGCCTTAGGGGAAGCAAAGTAACTGGGGTGTAGGACAGGAAAGGCAGATGCTGGTTTTCACCAAAGATGGACACAAAATGCTGGAGTAACTCAGCAGGTCAGGCAGCTTCTCTGGAGAAAAGGAATAGGTGACATTTCGTGTCGAGGCCCTTCTTCAGACTGAGGAAGATCTCATTCTGAAGAAGGGTTTCAACCCGAAAGGTCACCTATTCCTTTTCTCCACCGATGCTGCCTGACCTGCTGAGTTACTCCAGCATTTTGTGTCTATCAATGGATCTGGGGCTTGTGTTGGGAAATGGTAGTGATGTTCAAGATTAGCCATAATCATAATGAATGGTTGAGGAGGCTTGAAGAAGCAAATCAACTTCTCCTGCTCATAGAATCATAGAATCATAGAAAGTAGGTGCGAGAGTAGACCACCAGGCCCGTCGAGCCCGCACCGCCATTCACTCATGGCTGAACACTAAACAGACACACTTACCCACAAACAGTAGACACAAGACACAGAACACAAGACACTACCCTCCCCTTTATACCGCTATCACCCCTCTCCACCCCAAGAACCGCGTGATCTCCTGGGGGAGGCAAAAAAACGGATAAAAACCCAGGTCCAATTCGGGAAAAAAATCCGGGAAATTCCTCTCCGACCCCAATCCAGGCGATCGACACTTGTCCAGGAGATCACTCAGGTCTACTATACTAACCATACCTAGGTCCATATCCCTGCCCTCTCCCCGTAGCCCCTTATCCCCTTGGCAGCTAAAAAACCATCTATTTTTGACTTAAATATATTTAACGTTTCTGCTTCCACTGCTCCCTGGGGCAGTGAATTCCACAAACTAACCACCCTCTGGGTGAAGAAGTTCTTCCTCATCTCAGTTTTAAAAGAGCCCCCCCTCACTCTGCAACTATGTCCCCTAGTTCTATGCTCTTCTTAGTTTTGGAGATACAGCATGGAAACTGGCCCTTCGGCCCACCCAGCCCACGCGGACCAACCATCACCCATACTCTAATTCTATCCTACTCAATAGGGATAATTTACAGAAGCCAATTAACCTACAAACCTGCACACCTTAGGAATGTGGGAGGAAACCGGAGCACCTGGAGAAAACCCATGCAGTCACAGAGGAAACTTATTTTATTTTATTTTTTTAATATTTTATTTATTAGAAGTGAGTACAATGCATTGCTACAAAAACGATGTTAACATATTACATTCTCTGTACAACTTCCCTTTTTTTTTTTTAAAGAGAGAAGTGAGAAAGGAGAGAAGAAAAAGAGGTTGTGAAAAGTGAAGAATAGATCAGTGAGCGTGGGTGAAAAACCAATAAAGAAAAAGTGAAAGAGAAGGAATAAGTGAAGAAGGAAAGCAGGAGGGAGATTATTCCATTACCACAGTGAGATGATTTAAAAAAAATATTCTAAATCATCTTTCACCCATACCTGAAACTGTTGGAAAACCAACAGAGGAAACTTATAAACTCCACACAGACAGTACCTGTAGTTAGGATCGAACCCAAGTCTCTGACATTATAAGGCAATAAATGTGCCACTGGGCTGCATTCTCGCCAATGTTCTTGTGTTCTTGGTTCTATAAGTGTTTTAATATCATCATTCTGATAAATTATTGACCAATGCAGCTCACTGGCGAGGTGGCATTGCCAGAATTAGTGATAATATTGAGTATTCTTTACTAAATATAAAAACAAAATTCAAGGAGAATATTTACAATTACTCTAAGATATATTGCTCTTAAATCACTACTGCTTTCCTTTCAACTCTCCCAACCTAAACAACGCCATGCTGCAGTGAGCACAATTAGCTCATCCTCCCCAAAGTATGTGCTTTTGATCATGTGGATTGCTACAATTTCACACCCGTTGGGCAAGTACAAAAGCTGCATTTCCTTCAGCATTGCTTCCTGATTCCACATATTTACATCACGCAGTTCTACCACTTTTGCTCTTGACTGAGCAATTCTGCAGTATTTAATTGAAGAGTTATCACTGCCTCGGGGTTGCAAGGTTACAGTGCTTGGCTTGCAGCGCCGGAGACCCGGGTTCAATCCTGACTACGTGTGCTGTCGTTACGGAGTTTGTACGTTCTCCCCGTGACCATGTGGGTGTCCTCCGAGCTCTTCGGTTTCCTCGCACACTCCAAAGACGTACAGATTTGTAGGTCAATTGGCTTGGTGTATGTGTAAATTGTCCCTAGTGTGTGTAGAGTAGTGTTAGTGTGTGGGGATCACTGGTTGGTGCGGACACGGTGGGCCGAAGAGCCTGTTTCCACGCTGTACCTCTAAACTAAACTATACAAAGCAATGTTACTGTCCCCTCCTTGATACATCAGTGTCTCAATCCAAGATTCCAGCTCATCAATTTTTGAGCATAGCTTCCACAATCCGCATCGCCTATTCCTGATGATGGTACCATGGAATGCAATGATTTTCAACAGGTGCACGGCAGTAATGCATTTGCATGGTGCACAGATGCATTGCATCATCTGGCATGGCAGAAATGTAATGCATCTGTATACCACACAGATGTCTTACATCTGTGTATCTGATGAAACACAAATGAACCACAGATGCATTACACCACCTGCCCTACCATTATTGTTTGGGTGTATTTATTTAAACAGTAATTATCAAATAGGTGTTTAAACTTGGTAATTGTACTTTTGACTGGTTTCTATTCCAGTTTAAGATATGAGCTTCAGTTATTGCCTGAAGCAGGGAATAGGACAGATTTTCTGAGCCTTTGCTCAAGCTAGGAGAAATAACATGCTGTGAATGGATGATAGAAAATCATCAGTCAATTTGCAGTGCACTGATTGCAACGTATGATAATTGATGGCAAATAAGGCTTCTTAACAACAACAAGATCATTTGTTTGCTTTTAAGGACATCCTTTAACATTATACCCCTTTCCAACTTCCGCAGAGATGGTTTCTTGCCTTCCCACCCAAAACATTCCTTTGCACGAACTTTCCCCTGCAACCGCAGGAGGTGCAGGACCGATCCCTATATTCCACCCCCACTTTCATCCAGAGACCCCAGCAGTCCTTCCAGATGTTACAGAGTTCACATACACCTCCTCTAACCTCATCTACTGTATTTGGTGTTCCCAATGTGGACTCATTTACACCCGCGAGATCAAGCCTAGAACAGGTGACCATTTTGCCAAACACTTGTGCTCGGTCCACCAAGGTCTGTTGGATTTCCAGGTTGCTAACTATTTTAACTCCCATTCTTATACTGACCTTTCTGTCCTGGGCCTCCTCCATTGCCAGAGTGATGTCACACACAAACTGGAAGACCACATATTACACTTGAGTGGCTAACAACCTTACGCTATTGATGTCAAATTCTCCAATGTTATGTAATTAACTTACAAGCAACACCATCCCCCCTTCTTCCTCACTCCCCCCCCACCCCCCCCCCCATCTTCCATGTGCACCAGATGGATTTGCACCCATTCCTCCACTTTCCCCCTGTCCTCTTCCACCTCTATTCCTTCCTCTGGCTTAACAATTTGTGACTTTTCTGTCCATATCTCCATCTCTAATGCTTTTTGTCTTTTCATTTTAATCCTTTGTCCAACAATCCTCCAATCAAAAACTCCCCATCACATATATCCACTTGTCACTTTTTCTCACATCCAGATCCACCAGTTCAGTTTAGTTTAGTTCACTGTAGTTTAGAGATACAGCATGGAAACAGTCCCTTCAGCCCACTGAGTCCATGCCAACCATTGATCACCCGCGAATGCTATGTCTGTGCACCCTTGCGTCCTACACACACTGAGTACAATTTACAGAGTCAATTAACCTACAAACCTGCACATCTTTGGAATGTGGGAGGAAATCGGAGAAAAGCCATGTGGTCACTGGGAGAATGTACAAACTCGGCACAGACAGGATCAAACCCGGGTCTGTGGCACCTTGAGGCAGCAGCTCTAGCGCTGCACCCCTGTGCTGCCCCCAAAATACCATAAACTATAGGTTCCTCCCTCCCATTAATGGGGAAATTGCAACACCCCTGCTCCCTCTTTAGAAATGGAGATGAATCAGTAGACTGTTGCTGAATGGAGACGGTTGCCACAAAACTGGGTGTTAGCCTACACAAACTGCGGCTTCAACAGGCACTCAGTGAGTTGAATGCTTTTTTTTGTGTTTCTGATGCATCTTCCGCTTGACAAGTGGGTCAACATATGATATGTGCACAATCTGTGGTGCTCTGTACCATGGGAAATCTAGCAATCTTCACAAATCCTGCTCCACCTGCTGCTCTCTGTCAAGCAAAAATGAAATGTCTGGTCTCTTTGAATGAGCAGGCTCTGCCCTCCGCTATGCAACAGTAGATACAGTAGCAGGCCAGGAATGCTGCAGCAGCAGCAGCAGCAGCAGCAGCATGAAAGGCGTTTGATGCACAACGGTTCAAAGCCACAATGATTTGGACTTCAACTGGCAATGCAATGTTCATACTGCACAGGGCTTGCAACTGTGGCTGGGGCAGGAGGCAGTGTTCAATGAAGATTGAATCATAGATGCTGCACACATCTCCCTTGCTGAGATTCAGGTGATCAATGCTCCCTCCACGTTTATGGCATCTGCTGATTTTATTTTCTACTCCCTTCTACTCCAACTCAGCATCCTACCTACTCAGCTTCAGAATGAGACTATTCCACAGGACACATGTCTGGGAGCACCCAATTTATGGAAAACGCCTGAAGTATGAAAAAAGTGGCTGTGACCCTAGTAGATTTTTAGCAGGACTGAAAGCACCAAATATTTGCCATGCTGCAACATGAACAGCTGGCAGAAAATAATCAGCCGTCAACCTGGAAGTAGTTAATAATGATGTTATACAGCGTAATTAGGTGATTCATCCTCCTTCTGCGTGAAGTTAGAAGGTTAAGAAAGGGCATTAGCTGCTCAGGAAAAGTAAGACTGAGAAGCCTTTACCTGTCTGAGGATTTGCTCTGTGACTTTGCTCAATCGATAACCAGCACTTTCTGGAGGAGTCTGTTTGCTGAACATAGCCATGAGTTGTTATTTCTGTTCACTTTCTATATTTTGGTTCACTTTCATATTTTGACCTTGATGTGCTCTTAAGGTCATAAGGTCATATGATATGTGCAGAATTAGGTCATTCAGCCCATTAAATCTACACAGCCATTCAATCGTGGCTGAGCTATTTCTTCTTCCAAACTCCATTCTCCTGCCTTTTCTCCATAACCCCTGACACCCGTACTAATCAAGAATCTCTCGATCTCTGCATTAAAAATACGGATGGACTTGGCCTCTACAGCCTTCTGCGGCAAAGATGCTATAGCAGGAAGTGGCTTAAAGCAGTAGGGTGGCACAGTGGTGCAACTGATAGAACTGCTGCCTCACAGCACCAGAGACCCAGGTTCAATCCTGACCTCAGGTGCTGTCTGTGTGGAATCTGTGGGTTTCCTCTGGGTGCTCTGGTTTCTTCCCATGTCCCAAGAGGTGTGGACTAGTAGGTTAATTGCCCATAGTCTGTGGAGAGTGAAAGAGAAAGTGGGATAACGTAGAACAGCTGTGAATAGATGATTGATGGTCTGTGTGGACTTGGTGTATCTTAAACTAAACTTAAACTAAACTAAGACTACTGGCAGTGTGCTTATGGATATCAGCATTCATAGGGGCTTGCAGGGTGTCAGAATATCCCAGTGATCTGTCCTACAACAGTTTACGAACATTGCTGAAACATCGTAAAGGGGATAACAGTCACTCAACAGTGCATAAATCTTCATCTCTCAGGGCCTGGGAATCCGTGAGTACTAAATAAAGAAACACAAAGAAATAGGGAGGCATGTTGAATGTTGGCCCTTAATTGCAAGGGTATGGAATATAAAATTAGGGAAACAATGATGCAACTTTACAAAGCATTGGTAACAGTGCACCTGAAGTACTGTGTACCATAGATGGACACAAAATGCTGGAGTAACTCAGCGGGACAGGCAGCATCTCTGGAGAGAAAGAATTGGTGACTTTTCGGGTCAAGTCCCTTCTTCAGAATGAGAAAGCAGACAACGATAAGGAAATATAGAATGGTACATTGTTAGCTGAGGAGAAGGTGACAAGAAGGCATACAAACAATACAATTAATCAGAAGGACAGTGAAACTAGTCAGAGAACCAGGGTTGGGGAGGAATGGAGAGTGAGGGAAAGCAAGGGTTACTTGAAGTTAGAGAAATCAATATTCATACCATTGGGTTGTAAATTGCCCAAGCGAAATATGTAAATGTGTACCATGTTGAGCTCCATGTTCAGGAGTACATAAAACATAGAACAGTACAGCATAGAAACAGGTCCTTCAGCCCACATGTCTGTGTTGAACATGATGCCAAGACAAATTTTTACCTGCCTGAACATTATCCATTTCCCTCCATTCTCTACATATCCATGTGTTAATCCAGGCCAGATTGGAGGAGCTAGGACTCTAAAATTGGGTAAAAGCTTCAGGGCTGCTGGGAGATTTTGTCAAATTGAAAGTGCTCCCTGTGGAACTGGGACAAGCTGCAGAGTGGTGCCAATTTGTCTAGAGCCTAGATCCAAGCCGCAGGAAAACAATAAGAACATCTGCAGACCCTTCAATTAGGTGCAAAGTATAGAATGGAGTGGATAAGTGGAAACCAGACATACACCTTGTAAATAATTGTAAATAATTTTGCAGAGTTCTACTTTGCTGAATGTTGATTGGATGAGGTAGTGAGCCTTGTCTGGTTCTCTTGCATATATCAGGGCAAATGTTGTGATGTTCGTTTTCTCTGAGAAAAACTGTTTGAATACAATGTGTTAGCCACCGTATTATTGGGTTAGGGAAATGTCTGTCATGTATGGGGTTAATCGATATCCGTAATTGGATTGTAAACAGACCACCCCCATGTGGTTCGGCCCCTCAAGGTCCGGTGACCTATAAAAGTCCGCTGCCACGAGGTCCTGTTTCGATCTTCTGGGAGACGGCTTGGGACTGTGTGAACTTCTGGAGTGTCTCTGTTTGAACGAGCCTAGAGGGCTTGATCAAGCAGATACAAGGATTGAACCCGCGATGTGTTGATACAGTAGTTGGAATTGTAATTGTGTTTTGTCGGAATAAATGCAAGTGCTTGACTCAGTGATTTTTGACTGAAACTAGAATGGGGGGGAAGCTTAAAATGAGCAATTTACATTATAACAACATTTAAAAGCCATTTGGACAAGTACATGGATAGGAAAGGTTTAGCAATATGGGGCAAACATGGGTAGGTGTGACTAATGTAGATGGGACATCTTAGTCGGCATATGCAAGTTTGGCCAACGGGCCTGTTTCTATGCCGTATGACTGACTATTACTCTAAATGGACATTCAAAACAGGCAGTACTCCAGATCTACATCCATACAACACTGACATGTACATATGCAATTAGGAATGAATGCCTACCACTTGGGTATAATATTGTCTGGGAATCCAGCCAAGCAGCACAAATTCCAGGTGAAATCTACAGTGTAAAATGATGACTAAGATGTTACTCCTTCAAAACACCTCATCGCTCACTTGGTTTGGACAGCTGGCTCCCCTGTGGTTGCTGGGAAGTATACATTTACATAAACCTTAATGTTGTGGTTATGTTCACAGCTTCAGGTAGAGCTATTTTTGTTGGAGAATCATCTTGCAGCAGGTGCCATTAATTCTGTGGCTATTTTCCTTCTGAAGTGGAAATGGTAATGACAAGTGTACCTTGACATGCCCATGTACCAAGATTGAATTTTTTTTTTAGACTTAGATCACAGGGCATTGCTGGATCTCAATATAATCCCACAGTCCTCAATGAAAAAGAAGAGACTTGTACTTATTCAACGCCTTCCATGTGCTGGAGAAGTAGGCTTCTTCTTGTGTATGGCGTGCACAGCCTAAAGTTGTAGATCAAGGGTAGACAGCCAGGCCAGGACAGCATCAGTTACTGGGTGGATGGCTTTGATGCCTCGAGGGAAAAGCCTCAGTGGGCAGTCATTCATGATGTGTGGGATGGTCTGGTCTGGATGTCCGCAGTCGCAAGCAGGGCTGTCTGTCATCCCCCACTTATGCAGGTGATGGGCTGTTCTTGCATGGAGGGTGCGGATTCTGTTCTGGGTTAGCCATTGCTTGCGATGGAGGTCAAAACCCGGTGGTTTCACTGTGGGGTCTGTGATGACATCTCCGTTGTTGGTGCTGGCATATTTTCAGGCTCTGCGCCACTCAGTCTTGGAGTCAATGTCTTCCAGGGATTTAACGGAAGACCAGAAGGGTTTGCGGGACTTCAGGCGAATGTTGGGCAGATTGTTCGAGTCAGCATGGATGGGAAGGTCAGGGTTAGCCTCGATGGTGCACCAATCTTTCAACATCCTCTCCCTCTGCATATGCTTGGAGGGGCGATATGAGAGAGGACAGGGAGCCACTGCAAAGGTGTTGACTTAAACGTCCCTGTGATGACCAGCATTGCAGAGTTAAGGACAGTGTCAACTCATTTGGTGTGGCAGCTATTAGCCCAAGTTTTTGAGCAAAACTCGGCTGTAGAGTGGACTAGGGCTAAGCTTGTGATACGGAGAGTGTGTGCATTGGATCCCCAGCTGTTACCTGCATTTTTCCTGATGATGTTGACCCTTGCTTTCCGTTTATCAGCCACCCTCTTCAGGTGTTCACGATAGGTGAGGGTGCGATCCAGGGTGACTACGAGGTACATGGGGAATTCCTCATCCTTCAACAGCTTACCAGAAAAACACACTTGGAGGCTTTCGCTGGCGAGCGATTGCTGAGGTGAAAGGCAGCGACTGTTGTCTTAGATCGGTTAGGGCGAAGTCGCCAGAAGGTGAAGTACTCCTCCATCCCCTTCAAGTCTTGGGTTAGCACTCTGCTGATATCCTCAGGGGCAGCTCCCTGGTCGGCAAGGGCAAGGTCATCTGCATATGCAAACTTCCTGGACGAGGTAGTTGGCATGTCACTCACATAAATCTTGAAGAGTAGAGGAGCTAGGACAGAGTCCTGGGGGAGACCATCATTCAGAGTCCTGACAGAGCTGGTCTGGTTCCCAAGCAAGACCCTAAATCTACGCTTGCTGAAAATGGATGAGAGGGCACGCATGGTGGTTTGGCACTTCAAGATTGGAGAAGTAGTAATGGGGAATAAAGAAATGGCGGATTAATCAAATAATTTTTTGCATCAGTCTTCACAACAGAAGACACCAGCAATGTGCCAGAAATTCAAGAGAGTCAGGCAGTGGATGTTTGTGGAGTTGCTATTACTAAGGAGAAGGTGCTTGGAAAGCTGAAAGGTCCGAAGGTGGATAAGTGACCAGAACCAGATGGACTACACCCCAGGTTTCTGAAGGAGGTGGCTTTCGAGATTGAGGAGGCATAAAGACCCTGTCCCACGGTACGAGTTCATTCCAAGAGTTCTCCCGAGTTTGCCCTGATTCGAACTCGGAGATTTATGGTAATGGCCACTCGTCGGTACTCGGGGATCTCATGGACATTTTTCAACATGTTGAAAAATCTTCACGAATCTTCCCGTGCTTACCTGCCGTTAGCGAGTCTTCCCGAGTACCTGCCGTTAGCGTTATGAGCCGCCAAGGGACGTCCCCGAGCTCCTACGTACCCGCTACGTTCATTCTCCGTGCTTACCACGAGTTTGATTTTTTTTTAACTCGGGAGAGCTCTTGGAATGAACCCGCACCATGGGACAGGGCTATTAGTAGTGATCTTTCAAGAATCAATCGAAACAGGAGTAGTTTAAGAGGGAGTTAGATGTGGCCCTTGTGGCTAAAGGGATCAGGGGGTGTGGAGAGAAGGCAGGTACAGGATACTGAGTTGGATGATCAGCCATGATCATATTGAATGGCGGTGCAGGCTCGAAGGGCCGAATGGCCTACTCCTGCACCTATTTTCTATGTTTCTATGTTTCTAGTCCCAGAGGACTGGACAATTGCAAATGTTACTCTGCTTTTCATGAAGGGAGCGAGGCAAAACAGAGCCTGAATTCAATGGTTGATAAGATTTTAGAGTTAATTATTAAGGGAGATTTTTCTGGTTGGCTGCCAGTGACTAGTGGTGTCCCGCAGAGGTCAATGTTGGGTCCACTACACTTCACGTTGTATATTAATGATTTGGATGAGGGGATTAATGGCTTTGTGGCCAAGTTTGTAAATGATACAAAGCTAGGTGGAGGGGCAGGTAGTGTAGAGGAAGCAGGGAGACATTACGGGTTGAAGGCAGGAGAATTGGGTTGAGAGGGAATGATAGATCAGCAAGGAATGAATGTCAGAGTAGACTCGATGGGCCGAATGGCCTAATTCTTCTCTGACGACTTATGAACTTATGTTATTTTCTAAATGTCCCAAAGCCAGTGAATTACTTTTGAGGTAAAATCTCTATCATAATGCAGGCAAAGCAGCACACAATAAACCGCATGTCAAACTTCAAGAATCAGCAATGTAATGATAAGCAGATAATCTGTTATAAAGGAAAAGCAACATAGAATCATATAGCACGGAAACAGGAACTTTCAATCTGTCCTGCCCATACTGACCATCAAATACCCACCTTGGAGTATGTAGACTGGGCAATGTTCAAGGACTCGGCAACGGACTTGAAAGAATACGCCATAGTCGTTATAGACTTCGTAAAGAAATGTGTGGAGGACTGCATCCCTACAAAAACCTTCCAAGTGTTTCCCAATCAGAAACCTTGGATGAACTTTGAGATCCGCACTCTTCTGAAGTCCAGACACAGGGCATTCACGTCCGATGATACAGTGGCCTACATGAAGTCCAGATACGACCATGGTAAGGCCATCAAAAAGGCCAAAAGGGACTTCTGCTCCAAACTGGAGGATGAGACAGATGTTCGGCAGCTGTGGCGGGGCCTGAATGCAATCACCTCCTACAAGGCGAAACCAGGAGGCAGCTCGAATGCCGGCGAAACATCACTCCCTGAGGAGCTCAATGTGTTTTACGCACGCTTTGATAGGGAGAATACTGATGTGCCTTCCCGATCCCCCATTCGCTGTGATGGCATTTCAGTCTCAGTCACAGAGGCCGACGTCAGGAAATCCTTCAGAGGGATGAACCCCCGAAAAGCACCTAGACCTGATGGTATACCTGGTAGTGTTCTAAAAACCTGTGCGGACCAACTATAACCATATAACCATATAACAATTACAGCACGGAAACAGGCCATCTCGGCCCTACAAGTCCGCGCCGAACAATTTTTTTCCCTTAGTCCCACCTGCCTGCACTCATACCATAACCCTCCATTCCCTTCTCATCCATATGCCTATCCAATTTATTCTTAAATGATGCCAACGAACCTGCCGCCACCACTTCCACTGGAAGCTCATTCCACACCGCTACCACTCTCTGAGTAAAGAAGTTCCCCCTCATGTTACCCCTAAACTTCTGTCCCTTAATTCTGAAGTCATGTCCTCTTGTTTGAATCTTCCCTATTCTCAAAGGGAAAAGCTTGATCACATCAACTCTGTCTATCCCTCTCACCATTTTAAAGACCTCTATCAAGTCCCCCCTTAACCTTCTGCGCTCCAGAGAATAAAGACCTAACTTATTCAACCTATCTCTGTAACTTAGTTGTTGAAACCCAGGCAACATTCTAGTAAATCTCCTCTGTACTCTCTCTATTTTGTTGACATCCTTCCTATAATTGGGCGACCAAAATTGTACACCATACTCCAGATTTGGTCTCACCAATGCCTTGTACAATTTTAACATTACATCCCAGCTTCTATACTAACTGGCTGGAGTTTTTACGGACATTTTCAACCTCTCACTTCTGAGGTCTGAGGTCCCCACCTGCTTTATTTTTTTTATTTTCTATTTATTTATTTATTTATTTATTAGAAGTAGACATATTATAAAATGTAGTTACATATTATAGTAAAAAAACCTTTCATATACATCAGTCATACATTATTAAAATTTTCCATTATCAATTACTTCTGCTTCTAGTGTTTTTATTTTTTATAGAAAGAGGGAAAAAGAGAGGGTAGAAAGTTACAAATAAAAAAGAAAGCAAAAAAAAAACACAACAGAAAAACAAGGGAGGTGGAATGGGTTACCCGTAATACATCAATGGAGATAGGTTCGTAGGTTATAAAGTTGCTCAATCTTGGACCACCTGCTTTAAAAGGGCATCAATTATACCAGTGCCCATGAAGAGTAAGGTGACGTGCCTCAATGACTATCGACCAGTGACACTTACGCCGGTGGTGATGAAGTGCTTTGAGAGGTTGATCATGGAGCAAATCAACTCCTACCTCGACAAAAACCTGGACCCACTGCAGTTCGCTTACCGCCACAACAGATCAACGGTGGATGCAATCTCGCTGGCCCTCCACTCCGCTCTGGACCACTTGGACAACAAAAACTCATATGTCAGGCTGTTATTCATCGATTACAGCTCGGCATTTAACACAATCATCCCCTCCAAGCTGGTTACCAAACTCGCAGAACTGGGTCTCTGCGCATCCGTCTGCAATTGGATCCTCGACTTCCTCATTCACAGACCACAGTCTGTTCGTATTGGTGGAAATGTGTCAGCCTCGATAACAATCAGCACGGGAGCACCTCAAGGCTGCGTGCTCAGCCCCATGCTGTACTCACTCTATACTCATGACTGCGTAGCCAGTCACAGTGCGAACTCCATCATCAAGTTCGCTGACGACACCACTGTTGTGGGGCGTATCACTGATGGGGATGAGTCAGAGTATAGAAGAGAGATTGAGCAACTGTCCATATGGTGCCAGCGCAATAACCTGGCCCTCAACACCAGCAAAACCAAGGAACTGATTGTGGACTTTGGAAGGAGTAGGAGGAGGACCCACAGCCCCATTTATATCAACAGGTCGATGGTTGAAAGGGTCAAGAGCTTCAAATTCCTGGGCGTGCACATCTCTGAAGATCTTTCCTGGTCCGAGAACCCTAATGCAATTATCAAGAAAGCTCATCAGTGCCTCTACTTCCTGAGAAGATTACAGAGAGTCGGTTTGTCAAGGAAGACTCTCTCTAACTTCTACACATGCACAGTAGAGAGCATGCTGACCGGTTGCATCGTGGCTTGGTTTGGTAACTTGAGCATCCTGGAGAGGAAAAGACTACAAAAAATAGTAAACACTGCCCAGTCCATCATCGGCTGAAGCAAAGCAAGAATTTAATTGACCTTCCTTCCATCGAGGGGATTTATCGCAGTCGCTGCCTCAAAAAGGCTGACAGTATCTTCAAAGACCCACACCATCCTGGCCACACACTCATCTCCCTGCTACCTTCAGGTAGAAGGTACAGGAGCCTGAAGACTGCAACAACCAGGTTCAGGAATAGCTACTTCCCCACAGCCATCAGGCTATTAAACCTGTCTCGGACAAAACTCTGATTATTAATAACCCATTTTCTGTTATTTGCACTATCAGTTTATTTATTCATGTGTGTATATATTTATATTATGGTATATGGACACACTTATCTGTTTTGTAGTAAATGCCTACTATGTTCTGTGTGCTGAAGCAAAGCAAGAATTTAATTGTCCTATACAGGGACACATGACAATAAACTCACTTGAACTTGAACTTGGTTAAGATTTAATAGGAACCATATGGGCAGCCTTGTCACACAGAAGGTGGTGGGTATATGGAACTAGCTGCCAGAGTAAGGAGTTGTCGATGGTAATATAACAACATTTAAAATACATTTGGACAGGTATATGGTTTGGAGGAAAATGAGCCAAACGCGGCAGGTGAGATTTGTGTAGATTGGGAATCTTGATCAGCATAGGCAAGTTGGCCTGTAGGGTCGGTTTCCATGCTGTATGACACAATGACTCTATCTATGAATCTATTCTAATCCTGTTAACCACCACTTGTTCCATAGGTTTCTATGCCTCATGCAGGCACTGTTCTTTTTCAAAATAATGCAATGGATATAGGTGCTACAGGCAATGTAGGATACAGCAGTTACAGGTGACCTATAAGTGTTTAGTTGAGTTTAGTTTAATTTAGTTTAGTTTAATTTAGTTGAGTTTATTGTCATGTCTACGGAGGTTGAGTGAAAAATGAGGTTACAACAGGAGGGGGAGTTGCTTTATTGATTAAGTAGAACAACACAGCAGCAGATAGACACAAATTGCTGGAGTAACTCAGCGGGCAAGCAGCATCTCTGGAAAGAAGGAATGGGTGACGTTTCGGCTTGAGACCCTTCTTAAGAAATGTCACCCATTCCTTCTATCCAGAGATGTTGCCTGTCCCACTGAGTTATTCCAGCATTTTGTGTCTATCTTCGGTTTAAACCAGCATCTGCAGTTTCTTCCTACACACAGCAGTAGTCATTGCTGAAGAAATGTTTAGTGAGGCTATATGGGTGAAGCTGAGAAATAAAAAGGTGATGATTATCTTGTTGAGATGGTACTATAGGTCCCCAAATAGTCAATAGAAATTAGAACAACAAATAAACCAGAATATTGCAGACAGCGGCAAGTCTAAAAGCGTTAAAGAGATTTTATAGGTATATTAAGAGAAATAAAGGATAAATAGAGAGAGAATAGGGCCTCTGAGAAATCAAATTTGTCATGTACTGTATGTGGAGTAGCAGGAGATGAGCAAGCTCCTCGATTAATTATTCCCCTCTGGTTTTACTGCAGAGAAAAACATAAATTTCATGTAGTGCAAGAGCTGTGGGGTGATTGTGGAGAGGTGTATAAAATGATGAGGGGAATAGATAGGGTGAATGCAGTCTTTTCCCCCCAAGGGTAGGCCAATCAAGAACTAAGGGCATAGGTTTAAGGTTAGAGGGGAAAGATTTAATAGGAACTTGAGGGGAAACTCTTTCACACAGATGGTGCCTCGTACATGGCATGAGTTGCCAGAGGAAGTAGTTGAGGCAGATACAATACTAACATTTAATAAACATTTAGGAGGCACGTGGATTGGAAAGATCAAGTGGGATATTGGCCAAACACGAGCAAATAGGACTAGCGAATTGACATGGATCATTTGGGCCAAAGACCTTTTTTAATTGTGAATAACTCTATGACTCAATCTATATTTTTATATGTACCTGAAAAAATATGGCGCCATGCTGGTGAAATTTTGCCAATAGCGCAACAGCAAATGATCAAATATAACAGTTCTGAACTAATTTAGATAAAGGAAACAGCACAGATCAGTAATGTTACTGACAAGCTGCTAGTACATTTAAATGGATTCATGATATTGCGATCTCCCCATTGTAACGGAGTTACCAATTGGAAAGGTGTCACCGATGGTACGGGCTCCCACCTGCTTTAAAAGGACATCAATATAACCGGTTGCTAAGAAGAGTAGGGTGACATGCCTCAATGACTAACGTCCGTGGGGATGAAGTGCTTTAAGAGGTTGCTTATGGTAAATATCAATTCCTACCGTAGACGGAAACCTAGACCCTATATGATTTGCCTACCACCACAATAGATTAACAGGGGATATGATCTTGCTGGCACTGTATTCTGCGTTGGAGACAAAAGTTAGTCAGTTGTTCATTGACTAGAGCTTGGTGTTTAACACAATCATCCCGTCCAAACTTGTACCAAGCTCAGGAAACTGGGTCTCTATACATCCCTTTGCAACTTGATCCTTGACTTCCTCATCAACAAAACATGAATTACTACAACACATCTTCCTCGATAACCATCAGTATATTGACTCCTCAAGGCTGTGTGCTCAGTCCCTTGAACTACTCACTCTATACAACATGACTGTGTAAATTTGCAATGTTGGACATATTATAAGTAATGATGAGGCAGAGTACAGGAGGGAGATGGTTTGTCTGATTGAATGGTGCCTGAACGACAAACTTGCTCTCAATGACATTAGCACCAAGGAGCAGATTGTTGACTTTAGAAGAGGAAAGCCAAAGATTCACAAACCTGTCTTCATCGACGGGATTGTGGTGGAGTATCAAAAACTTCATGTACCTGGGTTTGCATATCTTTAAAGATCTGTCCTGGACCCACCATATTGATGCAATCATCAATGCCACCACATCCTCAGAAGACTGGGGAAATTCAGTGTGTCAATTAATATTCTCTTGAACTTCGACAGGTAAATGGTGGGGAGTATATTGACTGGTTGCATCACGGCCTGGTTCAGAAACTCATATGCCCAGGTGCGAAGTAGATTACAAAAAGTGGTGAGCGCAGCCATCATGGATACTGACCTCCGTATCTGTCAGAGGCACTACCTCAAAAAGGCAGCCAGCATCACCACCGTGGCCACCTCCCATTTCAAATGTTAATCCTTGATAAAATATTGATAGAAAACTGGCTGCCTCCATATAAATCTGATCTTTCCCCTTTTGCTTTGTTGATGATATACCTATGACTGGAACCCATACAATATGGGCTTGTCGTAACTATTTGATTTGGTGCAACAATGATTCACATTCTGGCTGCTCTCCAAACTCAGGAACACGAGGATTGGTTTTCCATTTAGTGCATTTGATCACAGAAGTGAAACTGGGTGAATATGCAGCTCTTCTCTTCCTGCAAGGTAACAGATTGAGAACTATGTGGGTTCCCATATAGACCTTTTTATTTTGTCAAAGGTTAGCAGGCAGAAGTAGCAAATGGTTAAGAAGGACAATGGTACACTGCTCTATATGGCAAGGGTACACTGCTCTATATGACAAGGGAGCTGAAATTTAGAAATCTAATCTTTACAATTGTACAGGATATGGATGAGGCCACACCTGGAGAATAGTGCATTATTTTTGTCCCAATTTGGTTGAAAGGTCATACTCGCATCGGAGGTGGTCCAAATGAGATTCACCAGGTTAGTTTGTGAGTTGAGATTTTTGATTTATCATGAGTAGTTAAGGAAATTTGATCTTGTTTCTTTGGAGTTGCTGTGTAAAATTATAAAATCTGTAAAGGTGCAAGACAGGCCAGCTGATTATCAGTTGCCACAAGTGAAAGGTTCTTGGATGAGTGAAAAGAGCGAAGGTTAAGTGGCATGATTTAAAGGTGAGATACTTTGTAATGGTGCATGAGGCCTAAGTAATCTTCCCCTGCTCCTATTTTCTTATGCTCTAATGTTATTCTTTGTGTATTGAGACAAGGCAAACAATGGCTTATCATCACCATGTCCTATCAACCTTCTCTGGGTCACCATCAAACAGAAATTCAACTAGATTCAGTGACTACTAGTGCAGGTAAAACAAATGTAGGTCCCTTGCAGTCAGAAACGGGTGAATTGATCATGGGGAACAAGGACATGGCAGACCAATTGAATAACTACTTTGGTTCTGTCTTCACTAAGGAAGACATAAAAAATCTGCCGGAAATAGCAGGGGACTGGGGGTCAAATGAGATGGAGGAACTGAGTGAAATCCAGGTTAGCCGGGAAGTGGTGTTAGGTAAATTGAATGGATAAAAGGCCGATAAATCCCCAGGGCCAGATAGGCTGCATCCCAGAGTACTTAAGGAAGTAGCCCCAGAAATAGTGGATGCATTAGTGATAATTTTTCAAAACTCTTTAGATTCTGGAGTAGTTCCTGAGGATTGGAGGGTAGCTAATATAACACCACTTTTTAAAAAGGGAGGGAGAGAGAAAACGGGGAATTACAGACCAGTTAGTCTAACGTCGGTAGTGGGGAAACTGCTAGAATCAGTTATTAAAGATGGGATAGCAGCACATTTGGAAAGTGGTGAAATCATTGGACAAAGTCAGCATGGATTTATGAAGGGTAAATCATGTCTGACGAATCGTATAACATTTTTCGAGGATGTAACTAGTAGAGTGGATAAGGGAGAACCAGTAGATGTGTTATATCTGGACTTTCAGAAGGCTTTCGACAAGGTCCCACATAAGAGATTAGTATACAAACTTAAAGCACACGGTATTGGGGGTTCAATATTGATGTGGATAGAGAACTGGTTGGCAGACAGGAAGCAAAGAATAGGAGTAAACGGGTCCTTTTCACAATGGCAGGCAGTGACTAGTGGGGTACCGCAAGGCTCAGTGCTGGGACCCCAGCTATTTACGATATATATTAATGATTTGGATGAGGGAATTGAATGCAACATCTCCAAGTTTGCGGATGTCACGAAGCTGGGGGGCAGTGTTAGCTGTGAGGAGGATGCTAGGAGGCTGCAAGGTGACTTGAATAGGCTGGGTGAGTGGGCAAATTCATGGCAGATGCAGTATAATGTGGATAAATGTGAGGTTATCCACTTTGGTGGCAAAAACAGGAAAGTAGATTATTATCTGAATGGTGGCCGATTAGGAAAGGGGGAGATGCAACGAGACCTGGGTGTCATGGTACACCAGTCATTAAAAGTAGGCATGCAGGTGCAGCAGGCAGTGAAGAAGGCGAATGGTATGTTAGCATTCATAGCAAAAGGATTTGAGTATAGGAGCAGGGAGGTTCTACTGCAGTTGTACAGGGTCTTGGTGAGACCACACCCGGACGATTGTGTACAGTTTTGTTCTCCTAATCTGAGGAAAGACATTCTTGCCATAGAGGGAGTACAGAGAAGGTTCACCAGACTGATTCCTGGGATGTCAGGACTTTCATATGAAGAAAGACTGGATAGACTCGGTTTGTACTCGCTAGAAATTCGAAGATTGAGGGGGGATCTTATAGAAACTTACAAAATTCTTAAGGGATTAGACAGGCTAGATGCAGGAAGATTGTTCCCGATGTTGGGGAAGTCCAGAACAAGGGGTCACAGTTTAAGGATAAGGGGGAAATCCTTTAGGACCGAGATGAGGAAAACTTTTTTCACACAGAGAGTGGTGAATCTCTGGAATTCTCTCCCGCAGAAGGTAGTTGAGGCCAGTTCATTGGCTATATTTAAGAGAGAGTTAGATGTGGCCCTTGTGGCTAAAGGGATCAGGGGGTATGTAGAGAAGGCAGGTACAGGATACTGAGTTGGATGATCAGCCAAGATCATATTGAATGGCGGTGCAGGCTCAAAGGGCCGAATGGCCTACTCCTGCACCTATTTTCTATGTTTCTATGTTTCTATGTAACCACTTTATCACACATGGAACAAGGTACTAGAGTAGGTAGTTGAGGCAGGTGTTATAACAACATTTAAAATACATTTGGGCAGGTACAGTTAAGGAAGGTTCAGAGGAATTTTGGCCAAGCACAGGCAGGTGGGACATTCTTAGATGGGGCATTTTGGTTGGCATCAGCAAGTTATATCAAAGGGCCTGTGTCCATGCTGTATGACTCTATGACTCTCCTTGTAGCTAATACCCATTGATCCAGACAGATAAAAGAGTATCAAAATACCAGAACTACATACAACACTCCTAATGTGGCCTATCGAAATCCCTATATAGATGCAACATGACAAACTGAATATTTTACTCAGTGCCCTGACTGATGAAATTAAGCTTATCATGTGCCTTCTTTACCACTCTATCAAGTTTTGTTACCACTTTCAGGAACCTATGGACACAGAACCTACGATATCTTGCCATGAACATGCTTTGCCCTTGCATTTGATCTCCCATTGTGCTGCACCTCACAGTTGCTTGGATTTAGCTTTATCTGACATTTTTCGGATGTGGGAAGGGGTGGGGGAGGAGAATGTGCAGTTGCTGTTGGAGAAGGTACCAGAAAACTAAAGTGAAGTCCCACTCATGCATGCCAATCCAGCAGTAGGAATGAAAGACATGCAATGTTCATAGTGCAACTTTGTACACTACTCTAAAAGAAGCATTGGACAGGTAATGATGTTAACCTCTGCATAACTGAAGTTGATAGCTTGCCAGTAGCATACTATACCTCAGACTGAGAAACGGCCTGGAAATGATAATTATTGGGTTTCAGTCTGCAAAAACAGTTTTCATTTGCATCATGCTGATGCAATTGCATTTCAGAAGCTGCTTATGGTTCATGTGCAAATAATACAAGAACGTGATAAACAAAGAGACTCAAAAATGTATTTTGCAATCCTCCTTTTATTTTCAGCTCCGGAAACAAAAATACATCCTTCTAACGAGAATACATAATATTCTATTTTAATCAGTATCCAAATTTACAAAACATTCAGTACTTTGGAATTCAAGCTAATGGATTCCAGTATGCAAGCCGACCCAGTTCCCTGCGGAATTGCTTGATTGCTATGTTTGTAATCATCTATCAGACTGAATCAGATACAAAGCGGTATGATGAAAATATTGTGCCAGTGGGCCTATCTCAATGCCTATTGTGGAAGCCAGTAAAATACCTTTAGTTTTGACGTGTCCAGCTCCGAAGCTTTGCTGCAAATGTCAGGCCAATGTATCATCCGTTGACCCAATTCCATGGCAAATGTACATAACTTTCATACTGAATATCAAAAGCAGAGGAAACTGAATCCAAGGTTAGGTGATACAAAGGGAGAATCCAGCTCTAAGTTCACCACAGGAGGTTATTGTTTTCATGGAGCAGAACATACAATATGAAATGGCCTTTCATCAGCAGATTAAAAATTCCCTGGCTGAGGTTTGTCTCATCTCAAACTCACTGTGACATCATAAATTATTAAATTTCAGGAATTTACATTCATTGCCAGATAGTTTCAAACTATTGCTGGTCTGAAAACTTTTAGCTTTCTAAGCATTGCTATTTCCAATCCGAGGAATTTTAGATTCATTCCTTCTGGGTATAATGTATAATCTGGGTAAGATATTTTGACACTAGGCAGAGTTCGTGTGTTCTCCCCGTGACCTGCATGGGTTTTCTTTGGGTGCTCCGGTTTCCTCCCACGCTCCAAAGACATGCAGTTTAAAGGCTAATTGGCTTCGGTAAAATTGTAGATTGTCTCTGGTGTGTAGGATAGTACAGGGATGATTGGTTGGCGCGTGCTCGGTGGGCCGAAGGGTCTGTTTCCACATTGAATATCTAAACTAAACTGAACTAAACTAAACTATCTTGCATTTCAGACTAACTTTCCTCCTGCATCCATGAGATGGTTGGTTGAGAATGTATTTGGAACAACTCCTGCTGTCCAATGTCAGTATGGCACCAATCTATTTAGCCACTCTTCTGGTGAAGTTTTGATAGAAGATTAAAGAAACTGCTTCACAGCTCCAGGGATCCAGGTTTGACCCTGACCTGTTTTTTGTGTATGTGGGGTTTATATATTCTCTCTGTGCCCCTGTGAGCTTCATCCCTCATCCTGCAAGTTAATTATCTATTATAAATCATCCTTAGCGCAGGTCAAATTATAAAAAATCAAAGGGAACTTGATGGGCCTGTGTAAGAGACAATAGGCTGCAGGGAAATAAGAGGCAGAAGAATGGTACTGTTGGGATTGTTCCCTTGAAAACAGGCACCAATTTAATGAGCCCATGCCTCCTTCAATAGGAAACTGTGGAACACTGAATGCAGCGAGCATCAAGTCTTCATAAGGTTCAAAATAGATTCCACACTCCCATCTTCCTAATGAAATGATTCATTGCTATGTTGATTAATTCAAAGAAAATGGTGGCAAAGCCTTATTTTATTTTCAGAATTTATGCATTAAACTTAAAATCAAGATTGAATGAAGTAGTGAAGCTTCTCCAGAATAATGGACAATATATTAATTTCGGAACCCATGGTTCATTAGAACATTGGGTGTTCGAATGACTTTACTTGCTGTTGTAAGTAAGAATTTAATTGTTCTTTCTGGGACATATGACAATAAAACACTCTTGACTCTTGACTCTCTTGGGTGTAATGTATTTTGTCTACATATTCTCCATATTCACCGATCCCTGCCTAAACCACAGAACCCTCTTCTTCACAGTGGGCAACCTCCTCAAGCCTCGAGCCAACACTCTCCCTACCTCTACTCCGGCTCTCTGCAACTCATTCCTCCACTTTTTCGCTGATAAAATCAGCACCATCTATCAATCTTTATCCCCTGTACCCGACTCCCCAGCATCTACTCCACCACCTACTAAGGCCCCTCCTTTCAACATCTCCACTGACCTCCTTACCCCTCCTCCACACTGCTTCCTCTCCCAGTTTGACCTGGTCACCCCTATTGAAATCTCCAAACTCATCAGCTCTTCCAAACCCACTACCTGCTCCCTCGACCCTCTCCCCACTCCCCTGTTGAAGTCCTGCCTCCCCGTTCTCTGCCCCTACCTCACTAATCTCTTCAACTCCTCATTGTCCCAAGGAATTGTCCCCTCCGCTTTCAAAACTGCTGCTGTTACACCAATCTTAAAGAAACCTGGTCTTGATCCCTCCTCTCCCATTAACTACCGCCCAATCTCAAACCTCCCCTTTCTTTCAAAAACCCTGGAGCGTATCGTTGCGTCGCAACTTCATTCCCACCTCCTTGCGTATAACCTACTTGAACCCCTCCAATCTGGCTTTCGCCCCCTCCATGGCACAGAAACTGCTCTCCTCAAAGTCCTCAACGACCTCCTCACCTCTGCTGACACTGGTTCCCTCAACATCCTCATCCTCCTCGACCTGAGCGCAGCCTTCGATACAGTGAACCATAACATCCTGCTCACCAGACTCAAAGACCTCGGCATTGAAGGCTCTGCACTCAGCTGGCTCCGTTCCTACCTTTCCAACAGATCCCACTTCATCTCTCTCCACAACCACACCTCTGCTACAGCCGCAGTCACTCAAGGCGTTCCCCAAGGCTCCGTACTCGGCCCCCTCCTCTTCATCATCTACATCCTCCCCCTTGGTCAGATACTCCGCCACTTCAATCTGGACTTCCACTGTTACGCTGATGACACCCAGATTTACCTTGGCACCAAATCCCCCCACACCCCCCCCCCTCTCCCATATCAACTCCTGTTTGTCAGCTATAAAAACCTGGATGCAACATAATTTCCTCAAACTCAACAGCGATAAGACAGAATTCCTCCTCATAGGCTCCAAAGCCACACTCAGCAAAATCAATAACCCCACTCTCACCATCGACGGCACCACTGTCTCCCCATCTCCCCAGGCCCGCAACCTTGGCGTGATCTTTGATTCCACCCTCTCGCTTGAGCCTCACATCCGCCATGTCATTAAAACCTCCTTCTTTCATCTCCGCAACATCGCCAAACTCAGACCCTCTCTCACACCGCCTGCTGCTGAAAGACTCATCCATGCCTTCATCTCCTCCCGACTGGACTATTGCAACTCACTTCTCCTTGGCATCAGCTCCACCTACATCAACCGACTCCAACTGGTCCAGAACGCAGCCACCCGACTCATCACCCACACCAAATCCTGGCATCACATCACTCCAGTCCTCAAACAACTTCACTGGCTTCCCATCTCCCACCGGATCACCTACAAAATCCTGATCCTCACCTACAAAGCCCTCCACCATCTGGCCCCCCCATATCTCACTGACCTCCTCTCCCCCTACCAACCCTCACGGTCCCTCAGATCCACATCAGCCGGTCACCTCTCCATCCACAAGTCCAACCTCCGCAGTTTTGGGGACAAAGCCTTCTCCAGGGCAGCTCCCAGGCTCTGGAACTCCCTCCCCCAACTGATCCGCAATTCCGTGTCCCTCACCATCTTCCAGTCCCGCCTCCAGACCCATCTCTTCACCTCTGCCTATCCTTAGCCCCACGTCCCCGTCCCTTTTCATCTGTGCATTAATTGCCTCATACTGTGTTTTGTATTGAATTCTGTCTTTACTTTGTGTACTAGTCATGTCTCTACTATTTATTTCATTCCCCTTACATGTTTGTCTCTACATGCTCAATTTTTGTAAGGTGTCCTTGAGACTCTTGAAAGGCGCCCATAAATAAAATGTATTATTATTATTATTACATGTGATGACCAAGAGGGTGTGGGGACGTCACTGTTTAGGAAGAGTGAAAAATTAAGTCTTCAACCTCTGAGGATGCAAAGTGCTAGAGTAACTCAACGGGTCAGGCAGCATCTCTAGAGAACATGGAGAGGTGACGTTTCAAGTCGGACCTCTCTTTAGACTGTGCAAACCAGCATCTGCAGTTCCTTATTTTTCCTCTTCAACCTCTGGTTAGTTACACCAAAGCAGACAGTTGTCCATTGTGAATTGTATTTAGGAAGCAGAAGTGTGGTGTAATTGGGGTTTTGGAGTGTGTTGATGGGTGTGTGCTGAGAATAAAATGTATTAGGGCAAACTGGGTGCTTGGCTTCCTTTAGACTTTAGATTTTAGAGATACGGCACAGAAACAGACCCTTCTGCACACCAAATTCGCATAAACTAGTGATCACCACATGCACTAGCTCTATCCGACACACGAAGGACAATTTTCCATTTTAATAAAGCCAATTAACTGACAAACCTGTACATATTTAGAGTTTAGGAGGAAACCGGTGTACCCGGAGAAAAACCAAGTGGTCAAAGGAAGAATGCCCAAACTTCACACAGGCAGCACCTGTAGTCAGGATTGAACTCGGGTCTCTGGCGCTGTAAAGCAGCAACTCTACTGCTGCACCACTGTGCCACCCTTTCTTGAAATGTTAATTCTGTTTTTCTCTCTCTTTAGACACCTTTGTCTAAAGAGACTCACCTGACATTTTAGACATTTAACACACTCTTGTCTAATGGGCCAGTTTCCATGCTGAATGAGATTTGATGACAATAAATGAGACAAACAAAGAATGTAATGTAAAAACCTTCATGAGGTTAAAGCACATTAGATGTTGAGAACTATTAGTTGTAATAAAAATGAACTTCAGGTGCTGGTTTATACCAGAGTTAGACACAAAATCCTATGGTAACTCAACGGGTCAGGCAGCATCTCTGGAGAAAATGGATAGGTGATGTCCTTTTTGAAGAAGGGTCCTAATCTGAAATGTGACCTATACATTTTTTCCAGAGATGCTGCCTGACCTGCTGAGTTACTCCAGTACTTTGTGTCTATCTACTAGTTGAATTTAATCTGCTGATAAGAATAATGAAGCTTGTTTGAATTTTTTTGGTTTAACATCAGCAAAAGGGTGGCAGCAGCCACAACAGAATAACTCTTTAGTATTGCACCTAGCAAGTATTTCTTGATTAATAATAATAATAATAATAATAAACTTTATTATGGACTCAATGTCCAGACAAGGGGCAACATTACATTAAAAATGCATTGCATATCAAATATCATAAATATATATAAAATCATGGTATATCACATAAAAACATCATAATTTATATTTAACAAAAAACTCACAATACTTAAGTTAAAAATCCAGATTAAAAGATGATCAATGTCCTACAACGAGACAACGATACCAGTGTCTCCACAGCTGGGATTCGTAGCGTGTAGTGCTAACCCTTATGTTTGTCAAGGCCACAATAAGCACAGTTTTAGAGTCATTTATCCTGCAAATGAATTTATACATGTGGTGTCTTAGGATAGCATCTAAAGTACTGACTCCTGCAGCCACAAACATATTACTGGCACTACACCATCTAGGTTGCCTTAGCAGTGTTCTCATGGCATCGTTATATGCCACCTTTAGTCTCTGCATACTTGTCTTTAAATAGTTGATTAGTATGGGTGTCAGGCGTTATGGGATGAAGGCTGGAGAATCGGGTTGAGCGGGAAAGAGAGATCAGCCTGACAGAATGGCAGTAGACAATGGGCCGAATAACCTAATTATGCCCCAATAACATGAACTTATGAACCTCATGATCAGTCAATATTATATTCTTATGTTTGCAATTCACTTTGAACCTACAACGTTCTCATGGAGGAGAAAATGATATCACCTGAACCAAACAAGGACATTGCATTATGGAAACACTTACAAATACACAAAGGTAGATGAAGTAAGGCAAACTTTCATCTCAGGTTGTACATTGCCATGCACACCAATCACCAAACAAAGAAAAAAATGTATGAACTGTAGATTTGCGATGAAGATAAGCTATGTTCAAGTCAGTCACAATCATGATTAACAGGGATGACAGTACATGTCCTTCAATGGTAAGGATAGACGCACGTGTGTACTTGCATGTGGTGCATGATAAATGCTGATTCTTCAGCAGCAAATATCAGTAAATTGAAGGAAAATCAGGAGACTTTTGGAGAGAGTTGTGGATATTGTGCCAAAGGTTTCCTGAAAAGGTTTGGCTAAGCAGAAATTAAAGATCTGTTGAAATCATGAAAATAAGGATCTACCTCAACGTGAACAATATGTTTAGATCCAGCAAAGCTGTTGTGTATTTGGGTGCTTTGAACACTTGAATAAAGGCACGGACACGGAAGTGATCTTACAAGTTTCTTTACTGCAGGACACCACCTTGAGTCTCCCCCTGCACATGCATACTTGCACCAGATATCACAAGACACTAATTACCTATGCTAATTATCACATACCTAACACTCCTCCCCCTTTAACTTGGAGGCCGGTAACACCATTTCTATTACATACATAACACTCCTCCCCCTTTAAGTCCATTTCACCTGTACGGTATATGCTCTTTTCCTACCCATCATTGAATAATACACGGTTGCACAATGGTATTATACTTAAACCAAATACATTAACCCTTGCTTTATGAGTTATCATTTTCTGGATCATGTATTTGTTTTGTTTTCCTCTTTGTAGGTGGGATCTGACCCATGGCTGCAAGTTTCCATTTTCTAGCAGCTTCCTCTGCTGTTCAGTTTCCCTTCTCTGCTTATTTCTCTGCTCTTGTTGTTTCATGAGATTCTGCAATGCATAACCCTTTTTCCATTGCTCAGTGAAGGAGGCTCCATGCTGGACTATGCTGAAGTGTCCTAATTGTAATCGGTCATGCATACTTTGTCTTGACCGACAAGCCTCTCTTCTTTAGACTTTTCTATTAGCAGCTTTCTACTCATTGTCACACATTTATTCAACCTTTCCTTGCATCGTTCAACCCTTTTCTGTTGTTCATCTACTCGTCTTCTTAAGTCACCTTTCTGGTTCTTTATCAAGAAGTGGGATCTATATTGTCTTTGCAATGCAACATTGGCTTTCCTATATCGTTTAAGCTTTTTGTATAGTTTAAGCTTTTTCTGTAGTTCATCTACTTGTCCACTTAACTCACATCTCTGGTTCTTCATCAAGTAAGATCTATATTGTTTTTTCACTACAACACTGGCTTTGATTTGTACTCTGCTTAGTTTTCTTGCTTCATAAGCACGGTCGTGAGACTGCACTACAATTGTTGCATCTTTCCATTTGAGGAAGTCTTTCCTATATCGTTTAAGCCTTTTGTATCGTTTCAGCCTTTTCTGTTGTGCCTTTATTTGTCTTTTTAAGTCTTTCCTATACCAACTCCTACGGAGTACTGACTGCACTTTTACAGTAGCTCTCTTTTGCTTAACCCACTGCCTAACCACCATACTCTTGTAGGCAGTCTGAATGGTAATAGTTGCATCCCTCATTGACTGATATTGCACAATCTGGGAATGCCCTATTTTGCATGCTTTGTACCATCCCTGGATCGAAATGACTGCTTGACGCACAGCTATGTAGCGTGCCCGTAACCGGTAACCACGGTATGCTGCTTGCAGAGTGACTACAGCCGCCTTTTGCATCAAGAAATGCTTTCTTGTAATGCACATTCTTATGAATGACTTAATACAGTGTGCTGCCTTGATTTTCTCAACCAATTCTCTGGCTTTGATCCCGCGGTATAAGGCCTGAATACAAACCACTGATTTTCTCAAACTATTATACTGTCTCACTTGGACATTTCTTATCTGGCAAGCTCTGTATCGTTGCTGTACTGCAATGGCAGACCAGCGTAGTTTCTTAAAATACTGACGCTGTTTATGCATCTGATAATAAGTCTGTATGACCTTGGCAGATTTGTGCATGCACCGCAATTGCTTTCGAACAAGCATTCCTCGGTAGGCTGCCTGAAGCAGTACAACACTGCTGCGTACCTTCATGTAAGTTTTGAGATCACTTACCATTTGAAGGTGTGCCCTATAATGGGTTTGCACTATTACAGCTGCCCTTCTCATTGCCTTGTATTGACGGTATACTCTATGCATTCTAAATGCTGCTTGTATTACCATTGCTGCCTTCTGTTTGTTCCCGTTCTCTCTCCGTACCTTCATACCCCTGAATGCAGCTTGAATAACTAGGGTTTCTCTTTGGGTGGCAATTTCCCTTTTCCTTTGACTTCTTTTCCTTTGCCTTTTACCTTTGGCCTTTTCCCTCTGCACTTGACCTTTGTCACTTGGCACTTGACTTGTGTCATTTTGCACTTGACGTGTCCTTTTGCACTTGACCTGTGTCCCTTTGCACTTGACTTGTGGCCCTTTGCACTTGACTTGTGTCCCTTTGCACTTGACCTTTGTCCTTTTGCACTTGACCTTTGTCCTTTTGCACTTGACCTTGGTCCCTTTGCACTTGACCTTTGTCCTTTGAGGGACTCCCTGCCCTCTTTAGTTCAGGCTCCTTGCCTCTGGATGCCCTTGGAGGTTTTGGCGAGAAATGAGCCATTAATACCTTACACTCCTCATACGTTTTATCCGTGGGCGCTGCTGGCAGCAGTAACGTAAGGAAGGTGTGATAATTCTCTCTTCCTAAGCCTAATATGAACCATGCTCTCTTCTTCTCCTCTGAAGTGATATCATTAGAAATGAACGAAGCCTCCAAGACTTCAGTCCATTTATCAAAATTGCACCCAGAATCTAACTAGGGCCACTTTCCTATCCATTGAATAGCCATGCTACCTGTTGCTATCCAGGTGCCTTATTCAGTAGCTCCTGTACAGACATAACACTGCTTGCCTCAAGATAAGAAAACACATATCTCCTGTACAGCCAAAACACTGGCTTCTGCCCTGGATAACACAGTTATGTATTAATTAGCTTTAGCAACAATCACTGTCTCTTACTTAGAAACATAGAAACATAGAAATTAGGTGCAGGAGTAGGCCATTCGGCCCTTCGAGCCTGCACCGCCATTCAATATGATCATGGCTGATCATCCAACTCAGTATCCCGTACCTGCCTTCTCTCCATACCCTCTGATCCCCTTAGCCACAAGGGCCACATCTAACTCCCTCTTAAATATAGCCAATGAACTGGCCTCGACTACCCTCTGTGGCAGGGAGTTCCAGAGATTCACCACTCTCTGTGTGAAAAAAGTTCTTCTCATCTCGGTTTTAAAGGATTTCCCCCTTATCCTTAAGCTGTGACCCCTTGTCCTGGACTTCCCCAACATCGGGAGCAATCTTCCTGCATCTAGCCTGTCCAACCCCTTAAGAATTTTGTAAGTTTCTATAAGATCCCCTCTCAATCTCCTAAATTCTAGAGAGTATAAACCAAGTCTATCCAGTCTTTCTTCATAAGACAGTCCTGACATCCCAGGAATCAGTCTGGTACTTAATCTTATAATAATAGATTTATACTATTAACCCACATTTGCTGTTAATAGCAACTAGAACATTTTAAACATATTCCTTCTATGCACACATTTACTATTCATAACAGTCCAATGCATTACACATCCAACAGTTCTGCTTCTACTGTGACAATGCATTACATTCACAGAGAGATTTTATTGTGAAGGATTTCACTGCTTCAGCTTGCGGCCTGTGGACTCTGGTTCATCCTCAACCTCCACTGCTGCTTTAGCTGGCTCCCCCCCGGGGCTTCACTGTTACTTTTAAACACCGCTGGCCACTCCGGACCTCCGATGCTGCTGCTGGCTCAGCCGTTGCTGTTGCCTCTGCTGGCTCTCGCTGTCTCCACCGGCTGGCTTTTGCTGCTTTGCTGGCCTGCTTGCCTGCTGACCTTCCTCTTTACCACTGCTCCGCCGACTTGCCTGCCCGCTGTCTCCACAGCCCTCCCGGCTGCTACTGGACCCGCTGCACGGCTCGTCGCTGGCTCCCGTGGTCACCCTGCGGAAGGTGAAGGTGAGTCGCTGCTCGTTTCTGCTGCTGGTCCCCGCTGCTCCAAGCGTCGGGACTGTGCCTCTCAGCTTTCTCAGCTTTCTCCACTCTCGGCTGTCCCTTGCGACCGGGCTTACACGGTTCTCGGCTTCTCTCCGCTTCTCTCGCGGGCCTGTCCGCTTTTCTGCTCACGGTCGGGCTGACTCTGCTCCCGACCGGGCTTTCTTTGCTTCCTCCCCCCACCGGGCTGACTGTTCCCGGTTGGGCTGAAGAATCAGCCTCTGTCGGTGGCTCTCTGGACCTGTCCATGGCCTACACGGTACGAGGCCCTCACCTGACGTCTGTGGCTGCTACTGGGGCTGGCCGTGGGCTACACAGTCCTGGATACATTCCAGGTAAGCTGACACCGTGGCTCGGTGACCCTTACTGCCCCTGCTTGTTTTCCTAGCTCTTCCCTGAGCTATTGCTTCCCATTCCTACTTTTTTTCTTTTTGGCGCCAATTCAAAACCATTTGGCTTGGTGCTGGACCACTTGTTTCCAAATACTACTTCTATTTTCAACTTGTTTTTGATTCTTCCTCCTGGCCTTGTTCTTATCTTCTTTCTTTTATCCTCATCGCCAATTGTTGTGTATTTGGGTGCTTTGAACACTTGAATAAAGGCTCGGACACGGGAGTGATCTTACAAGCTTCTTTACTGCAGGACGCCACCTTGAGTCCCCCCCGCACATGCGTACTTGCACAAGACATCACAAGACACTAATTACCTATGCTAATTATCACATACCTAACAAAAGCCATTGCTTCCGGCTTCTTCTTTGCTCATCTTGTACAGTTAGAAATATTTTAAGCAGGTAATTTGGGTTATATTTGCATATCATGGTATTCATGCACGCACTTTACCAGTATTGATGACTGAAGGAATACAAACTACAAATATTTGCACAATTATGTATTCTACACATCCCTTTCTTTACACAGAGATGCGATAAACCAGGAATGACATGTCAGGAGAGTAACTCAAACATTCAAGTGTTTGCGGAATAACATCATACAGATTAATTTCCTGGCTAATGCTTGTTCCTATTAATGGATGTATCACATGGGCAACGAGTCCATGTATGACTACTTGCCTGCTATCTGTTCATCTTATTTTCACCTTCTGCCTTCCATACCTGGGAATTCTCTGGATTTGACCTAGGATCTCCAGGAATTAAAAAAAAAAAAACACACATGGCTACAAGAACATTGGGAATACCATGGGTGGTAAGTTTGTGGATGACACCAACATTGGTAGAGGTATAGTGATGAGTGAAGATTACAATGGGATCTTATTTGGTCAACACTCTGTGGACTAACAGGTGGAGTTTCATTAGATAATAGACAATAGATGCAGGAGTAGGCCACTCGGCCCTTCGAGCCAGCACCACCATTCACTGTGATCATAGCTGATCATCCACAATCAGTACTCCGTTCCTGCCTTCTGCTCATATCCCTTGACTCCACTATCTTTAACACCTCTATCTAACTCTCTCTTGAAAGCATCCAGAGAATCGGCCCCCACTGCCTTCTGAGGCAGAATATTACACAGATTCACAACTCTCTGGATGTGACACTCATTGAGTCAATGAGTGTCACAAACCAGAGCAGGACATACCCAGTAAATGGTAGGTTCCTAAGAATTGTTGTAGAGCAGAGGGAGTTAGGGGTAAAGGTATATAGTTCCATGAAGATAATGACAGGGGTGGGCAGGGTGTTAAAGACGATGTTTGGCATGCTTGTATTCATCGGCATAAGTATTAATTACAGGAGTTGTTATTATGTTATAATTAGAGGAATTGTTACAGGAGATGTTGTGTTACAGCTGTACAAGACATTGTTGGTATGACCACATTTGGATTACTGTGTACAGGCCTGGTCACCCTTTGTGGAAGAATATCATTAAACTGGAAAAGAGAATAAAAAAGATTTATGAGAATGTTACTGGGTCTGAAGAATGTGGGTTATAAGAAGGGACTGGATAGGCTGGGTCAATTTTCCCTGGTGCATAGGTGGCTGAGGGGGTATTTATATAGAATTACTAGACTTAATTGGACCCATTGGGTCCCATCTTCACACGGGAGGGTTGGTCCCCCAACGCAATATTCCACCTCTCCACCAATTCCAATATTGGTGGCCAGTGGAGGGGGGGGGGGGGGCTTTCTGGAGTGCTGGTATGGGTCCTGTTCGCTGCAGGGACTACTGGTCTCCAGAGGGCTAGTATGGATATTGTGGGCCAAATGGATTTTTGGGGTGGCAGCTCAGTCCCTCAAGAATGATGTGCTTGCAGCTCACTCACGGCTGGTGGGCTGGCAGTTGACTCACGGCTGTTCCTTGAAATTCAATTTCAAGCAGAGTGCAAGCCCACCAAATTCAAATCCATTTTCCTACCACTTCAAGCAGGGTGCAAGGCCACTGAATTCAAGTGCAGTTTCATACCACTTCAAGCAGGGTGCAAGGCCACCAAATTCATGTGCAGTTTCATACCATTTCAAGGAGGGAGCAAAGCCACCAAATTCAAATGCAGTTTCATACCATTTCATGCAGGGTGCAACGACACCACATTCAAATGCAGTTTCATACCATTTCATGCAGGGTGCAAGGCCACCACATTCAAATGCAGTTTCATATCATTTCAAGCAGGGTAAAACCACCATAAAACCACACAAAACACCAAACTCACAGTTCAGTAGACATTCAGTATGTTCAGTTGATTCACAGCTCCGACAGAGTCGTGACCTCTCCCTCCCCCGGCATGCAGATACTGAGCCACACCCACATTTCTGGGTTTTATAATCCCTCCCCCCGGAAAAGGTGTGGCCTTCGTGGCGTGATTCACAGGAGAGAGATTCTCAACATTTTTTAAACACTAATAACACTTTTATTATTCATTGATGGGAAGAATCCCCTGCACCTGATGAGCAGACGGGGACTGAGTAAGATGGCCAAAAATCACAGCCGTAAGTGGGAGCGTTTTATCTAAAATCAATATAGAAACATAGAAAATGGGTGCAGGAGTAGGCCATTCGGCCCTTCGAGCCTGCACCGCCATTCAATATGATCACGGCTGATCATCCAACTCAGTATCCTGTACCTGCTTTCTCTCCATACCTCCTGATCCCTTTAGCCACAAGGACCACATCTAACTCCCTCTTAAACATAGCCAATGAACTGGCCTCAACTACATTCTGTGGCAGAGAATTCCAGAGATTCACCACTCTCTGTGTAAATTTTTTTTTTCTCATCTCAGTCCTAAAATATTTCCCCTTTATCCTTAAACTGTGACCCCTTGTTCTGGACTTCCCCAACATCGGGAACAATCTTCCTACATCTAGCCTGTCCAATCCCTTAAGAATTTAACTCCCTCTTAAATATAGCCAATGAACTGGCCTCAACTAGCTTCTGCGGGAGAGAATTCCAGAGATTCACCACTCTCTGTGTGAAAAAAGTTTTCCTCATCTCGGTCCTAAAGGATTTCCCCCTTATCCTTAAACTGTGACCCCTTGTTCTGGACTTCCCCAACATCGGGAACAATCTTCCTGCATCTAGCCTGTCCAACCCCTTAAGAATTTTGTACGTTTCTATAAGATCCCCCCGCAATCGTCTAATTTCTAGCAAGTACAAGCCGAGTCTATCCAGTCTTTCTTCATATGAAAGTCCTGACATCCCAGGAATCAGTCTGGTGAACCTTCTCTGTACTCCCTCTATGGCAAGAATGTCCTTCCTCAGATTAGGAGACCAAAACTGTACGCAATACTCCTGATCTCACCAAGACCCTGTACAACTGCAGTAGAACCTCCCTGCTCCTATACTCAAATAATTTTGCTTTGAATGCTAACATAACTTCACTTCAACCCAAACCCAAACATAACTTTCCACTTCAATCCAACCTCCCCCTCCCAAACAGCCATTTGCAGTGCATTTCCACTTCAATCCAACCCCCCCCCCCCAAAACAGCCATTTGCAGTGCATTTCCACTTCAACCCAAAACACCCCACCCAAACAGCCATTTGCAGTGCATTTGTACTTCAAACCAACCATATTTTCATTTTCAAACCACTTTAAGGGCACTCACATTTGCGTCGACATGTGTTCAGTGTTATTCAGAGAGACATGACCCTGTGGCTTCCTCCATCTTGCAGAGACTGAGTGAGGCACACCACTTCCGGGTTTTATAGTCCCTCCCGCTTCCCACCAGCAGGGGCAGCAGAGAGAATGGCAAAAAATTTAAAAACATTAATATATCTCTGATTTTTCTTCGATGGGAAAAATCCTCCGGTCCCGGAAGGGGGAGGCGGGCTCTGAGCGAGGTGGCCAAAAATAACAAGTGTAGGTGGCGGCGTTCTCTCGGCAATCACGCCACAGCGAGCCAAAAGCGGTCAAGATCAGACTTTTAGTAATATAGATATAAATTTGTGAAGGGCATAGATTAGGTGAACAGCCACAGTTTCTTTTCCCTCCAGTGTAGGGGAGTCTAAAACTAAAGTGTATAGGTTAAAGGGGACAGGGGAATGTTTTAAAGGGGAACATTTTCACACCGAGGGTGATGTGTATATGAAATGAGCATGAAATGCGCACAGGAAGTGGTGGAGCCCCACGACAGGTGCCTGCGCCAAATGTAGCCAGAGGTTGGGCCGCCAGAAACAAAGGAGGACAACAAGATAAGGGGGGACTGCCTAGATGGAGGGTGGGGAAGAACAAAGTATCTGGCTTGGGGGAACGGCCGGGAGGGAAGGGGAGGAAGAGGGTGGGGAAACAATGGAGGACCCGGTGTGGGGGGACTGCCGTGAGGGGGGGGGCAAAAGAACACCCGATGTGGGGGGACTACTGTGTGGGGGGGGGGGGGGGAGAAGAAAGGTAGACCTGGAGCAAGGTGGAGGGGGGAAGAATAAAGGAGGACCGTGAGTGGGACAATTTGTATCCTTGTCAGTGCCCTTTATGTGGTGACTATTTACATTGGATATGCAAGCAACGAATTTCACTGTGACATGTTACATGTGACAATAATTAATTCATTCATTCATTCATTCATGGGTATATGGGTAGGAAAGGTTTGGAGGGATATGGGCCAGGCAAAGGCAAGTGGAACTAGCTTGATTAGATAACATGGTCGGCATTGACGAGTAGGGCCAAGGGGCCTGATCCATGTTGAATAGCTTCATGACTCCAGGTTTCATAGATTCATAGAGCTGTATAGCACGGAAACTGGCCCTTCAGCCAACCTTATGCTGATCAAGTTAGCATGTTGGGCTAGTTTAATTTGACTGCATTTGGTCCATATCCCTTTAAATCCGTATACCCTTCCAAGATGACGTCCAACCCAGGCAACTATTTGCGTGCTATCCACAGAAGCAGATCTACAATCACATATTAGAATCGCACCACACTTTTACATTTCTTCTCCTAAAGCAACATTTCTTACTTCATTCCCTTATCATGGATCTATACACTGTAAATGGCTTGATTGTAACCATGTATTGTCTTGCTGCTGACTGGTTGGCATGCAATAAAAGCTTTTCACTGTACCTCGATACACGTGACAATGAACTAAATAAAACTAAACTAAACTAAAATCGCTCCCTTCGATATACAGTATTTGTCCTAATATCACTTAAACATCATAATAGTATTCACTTCCATAGCTTCCTCTGGCAGCTCGTTTCAAAAACAGACAAACCTCTGAGTGAAAATCTTGCCCCCAAGGTCCCTCTTAAATTGTACTGGTTGCCATAAAGCAACTAGGTATTGCTCCATTGGCCTTGAATGTTATTGTCTCCAAATGAGTAAGAGACAAATTATAAATATCCTCCTGTAAGTGCTTCACAGTTCCTAGCCCATCAACATCTCTTGTGGCGGTGGCACGGAAGAGATCCTGTGCTCTATTTTGGCTGTCCTTTTCATTGCTGATGGTGACAAAGTGTGAGCGGCTGCAAGTGAGATATTGCTGAGTTTTCCATAACAGCACTCTCATTAACCTCTGCTGATTTAGTCTGAACTCTCACTTGGGGAATATCACAAAATAATAACTGAATCATCCTACCACAGCCAGAGAGCAGTCCTGAACGACTATCTACCTCATTGGTGACCCTCAGACTATCCTTGTTTGGACTTTGCTGGCTTTATCTTGCACTAAACCGCATTGCTTTATCATCTAACGGTAAATGGCTCGATTGTAATCATGTATTGTCTTTCTGCTGGCTGGCTGGCGCTTTTCACTGTACACATGACAATAAACTAAACCGAAACTGAAACTGAAACTGAATCATCGCGCCCAATTTCTTCCACAGATGCTGCCTGAACTGTTGAGTTCCCTCAGCAGTTAGCTTTTTCCTCGATTTTGGTGTCTTATCACAAGGCGGGCCTGGCTAGAAACATAGGAACATAGAAACATAGAAAATAGGTGCAGGAGGCGGCCATTCGGCCCTTCGAGCCAGCACCGCCATTCATTGTGATCATGGTCCCGTGCCTGCCTTCTCCCCATATCCCTTGAGTCCACTAGCCCCTAGAGCTCTATCTAACCCTCTCTTAAATCCATCCAGTGACTTGGCCTCCACTGCCCTCTGTGGCAGGGAATTCCATAAATTCACAACTCTCTGGGTGAAAAAGTTTTTTCTCACCTCAGTCTTAAATGACCTCCCCTTTATTCTAAGGCTAGTGTTGAATTCAGCTCAACATCAGAGACAATTAATAAGCTAAGATCAGTTGCTGTGAGGGGTCGGAGGAAAACCTAAACCTTTTAAAATCAATGGGAAATGTAACATGATGACAATCTAAAAAATGTGCGTGCATCATTTATATTAGATATTATCTGAATTTGTGATTGTACAGAATAAATTGTTAACAGGGATATTAACTAGGTTTTGTAATCCTGAGTTTCATGTAAAGAAAAAGGTATTACCTATCCAAATCTACAATACGTGCAAAATGTAAGTTATGTGTTAACTTGCTTTAAAATCTAACATTGAATAAGATAAAGAAAGCAAAGTGCTATTTTTACTAAACTTCTCTTAACCAATTTAATGCACCCATTGACAGCGGTGTTCAAAGGGAATTTATATTGAGGATCATACTACAACTGCCAC